>NC_059155.1:56405161-56672214 GCF_020740605.2 Lemur catta | reverse complement strand
GATAGGAGGAGCAGAGGGTGAGAACACTGAGGCCTGGGAGCCGCAGGAAACAGACGGCTCCCTGGAAGCTCCCGAGCCTGGGCAGCCTGGTCGCACCTGGGCTGCTTCCTACGACGGTTTCTCCCGGGGCTCTTGGTCTGGGCCCGGTGCCCGCCGGACTGGCCAGTGGCCTGCGGCGGTGGCTCCACGGCAGCCAGGCCGGCCGACCCGAACACCGCACATCTGTGGTCTGCGTGGGGACTGCGGCTGCCCTGGAGGTCAGAGCGCCTCTTCGCCTGCACACGGGCCTCAGAGAGCGGCCCCGGGTCTTCATGGGCGATGAAAATGGCGGCGGCGGCGGAATCAGCTGGGCCGCTGCTCATGGCGCTAGAGAGGGCCAGACCCGCGGCAGCAAGCTGGTGATTGCCGGCGCCGCTTTCCTCGCCAGAGGCGCGGGCGGCATCCTTCTTCGGCCCTGAGGGCGTCTCACCCTGCTGGTGCTTCTCCTCCTTCTTCACCTGTGACGGGGCGGCCATAACGCCAGGTTCTCCCTCGGAGATTGAGGAGCGCGGCTGCTAGAGATCAATGTGTTAGAAGTGGGTGAAGGGGCGGTGCGGCTCGCCAGGGAGATGGCGGGAGAGCAGAGCCCGCCTGAACCTTTACCTCTCATTGGTGAGCTGGCTGTCACGTGGCATTTCTCCTCTTCCGTGAGCCGACCAATCGGGACCTGTCTGGCATGAACCCGGAGGGTGTGCCCCGCCCCTTGGGGTCAGCCCTGGCAGAGCCAATGGTGCGCAGCTCCCTGTGCCACAACCTGGCCCCTGGAAGTGCCCGTGTGTGTGTGTGTGTGTGTGTGTGTGTGTGTGTTTCTGTCTGTGTGTGTGTCTGTTTGTATGTGTGTGTTTTTCGGGTGAGGGCGTGGGGGAGGGGAGTGTATATCAATGATTTGAGTCACCCCAAATCAGCTTGTCAACACCAGTGTGGTGGCTGAAGCTCAAGCGATCGCCTGAAAGAAATACCACGCTGCCCGAGAGGCCATATCCCCGTGGCCAGGTGTCTGTCCTTCCTAGCGTCTAGTCCACACACTAGGCCCAGGCACTTGGCAGAGGGGACCGTCCTGGAACTCCAGGCCTGTGGATGACCCTACGTGGGGACTGGTGGGTTTGAGGATTGGAGCGAGGCCTGAAGCAGAGAAAAGGGGCAGGGCCCACACCGTCGCGGCTCCGGACGTTCAGCACTGCTGCCTCCCGCTGCTGCCTCCCCCGGGTCTCACACTCGGGGCTGCGATGGAGGGGGCGGGCCTGGGGGCTGCATTTACAATTTTTCCCGTAAGGTGGTTCTCCCTGTCTTGTTCCCCTACGCACAGGCCGGGTCGCTTATGATTAGGGATGATACTGAGCTTAAATATTTGTACAGGCTGCATAGTATTCCACTGGTGAATGTACGCGAATTTATTTGGCCTAGTCTCTTGTTTCTGTTGATATGAATATGCTGTGATGTACAGACTCTAACTTTAATATTTGGACACTCCTTTTTAGTCATGATGACAAAAGGGCTGCACATTCAGTACCCCAAACAGAAAACCAAATGTAAAAAAACGAGTACCTAAGTTCTCACACACCTATAGGCGTATACTGCAAATCTTTACTTCTATGTTGGTAGAAAGGCTATTCATATATAGTCCATAGTTTTCGATGTTGTTGTTTGATGTCATAAAATGGAATCATTTCTCCATAGATATTGCCTTCTAACCTGCTTTGGGGGTCCAGAAAACACTCTTTTCGTGGCAATAAACAAATATCCAAGAGGCCAATTTTAACTACAGAATGGTCTCATTATAGAAGCAGCTTACATTTTCAAACATTTTAATATTGCCCAACATTTATGTTTTTCCAGCTTTTCACTCTGTGTCACACATCGCTGTGAGGCACATCCCTCTTATTAAAAGTTGTTTATATCCCCAATTGTGTCCTGGTTATGGTTAAATTGCAGACAGAGGAAATTCTCGGTACAGGCCACACACGTTTGTGGGTCTTTGATTAAAATATTAGCAAGATGCTCTCCTGAAATTCACCATTCTAATAATTTTGGCAGAATGGGACAGGAGGTTTACTGGACTGGGTGAGCATCTGGGGTGAAACACAATGCAAAATGGAATGGAATGGTATTTGGGATGCTAAATAATACGGGATGGAAAATGGGTTTGAAACGGAGTGCAGAATGGGATGCAGTGGAGACTGGTTGCAGTGGAAACTGGAATGAAATGGGGAATGGAGTCTGGACTGGAACAGGATAGGAAAAGGAAAATTGAATGGGATGGAAATTGAATGGAATATAATGGGAGAATGGGATGGAAAGGAGAATGGAAATAAATACCTAGTGGTGTGTGGAGTAAAAAGACACACACACACACACACACACACACACACACACACACACACACACCACTTTATGAGAAAAGGAACGGAATAGACAGTGAAATAAAATGTTAAACAAAATAGGAGGGAATCAAAATCCTTAATAAATACGAAGGAATAGAGAACGGGACAGAATATGCACTGGCCTGAAATCCATGTGAAATGTGCGCTGTAGATTTAAAGTACCAGAATGGAATAGAAACGAATGGAATGATGTTTCGAACAACATGTAGAATACATGATATGGAAGGATGAAATAGACAGTGTGTCAAAATAAAATTTAATGGACCTGGAAAATGTAATAGTGATGAAATTGGGGATGTACTTAAATGAAGAATGAATGAATAGAATGTGTTCCAGTCGTCTACAGCTCCATAACTTCATGTTGTGGAGCAATGGCCATTTGATTATGTTCACGCATTCTGTGCAGCTAGAATTCAGAAAGAGCAGAACGAGAATGGCTGGCCTCTCTCTGCTCCCCGAGGTTGATATCTGGGGTCTCAGCTGGGAACAGTTTAATGGCTGTGAGGTCAGGAGGGAAGGGCAGCAATCAGTGATGATGCCTAGATTTGGGCCACAGTATCTGGGTGGATGGTGGTGTTGGTTGGTGCAACTGGGAAGACTTGCTGGTTTGAGTAGCAGATTGGGGAGACAGTGGGACTCAGTGATCCTGTTGTGAACACGTTGGCCTCTACACCTTGTGTAGGTGTCCTAGTCATTTGGGTGTATGAACCTCAACTTATCTCATAGGCGGTATGTTAGTTTTACAGGTCAACTTTCACCAGTTTCTTGGATCCAGTTCTCCCCTGGGGGCCATTTCAGTTTGCTCTCTGGGATTTTTCCTTTCGTCCTCTCTGAAATCTCTTTGGGCCTTAATCATGATCTCTGGCTTAGTAATAACTCAAATGCCTACAGATTGTCCTGGCACCTCTTTACAATATACATATATATTTATATTTATAAAACTTGTTTATTTCTAAAGAGGTGTCCCAGCAACTCTTAAAATATACGTATATACCTATATGTATATGTGTATTTGTGTGTGTGTATGAATATGTATGTGTGTCTGTGTGTATGTATACACACATAGATATCACTCCACTGAATTGAGTCGAATCCTATCACAGAAGTAGTCATATGACCCAGGTATAAAATGCAGAACACAGAAGATAAATCCACATCACCAGTTATTCCAAGAGCCGAGTATATACCCTGTTTATAGGGTGGCGTATGCCCATGCAGTTCCTGCCAAATATGCACTGTACACACAATCACACGCGTGCATACACACAGGCTCACTTTCATATGCCTGCTCACAGGTGAGGTTCCAAGTAATTTTTACGATGGGATTATCACTAACAGCTTTTCATTGAATATGTGACCATTTCTCATGCCAATCTTTAACCTTGAATTACCCTCTTGGCCCCCTACCCCCCTGACTTCGGCAGCCCTGTTCCCAACACAGGGACTCTTTCTTCTCTAGAGACTCAGACTCTCCTCCCTCTGCCTCTTGACCTCTGCTGTTCCCCCCTTCCTGATCCTGGGTCTTCCTCCCAGCTTCCCTACTCCCACCTGGGTTATCCTGCCCCTTCCCCCTCTCACCACCCTTCATCATGCTCTTCTGCCTCATTCCTGACCCTCGGTATCTCCACCAACCCTCCTTTTCTCCAGGCACCGTGTGTTAAACCCTGCCCCCTCTTCCTGTCCAACTTACAGATCATTTATGCTAAGAGGGTATATGGTTCCTAGGTGGCAACTTCCTGGACAGAACTCCATTTCAGACAGCAGGAATAAATGACTGCTAGGACGGTATTTTACTCCTTCTCCTTTCCAAAGAGTCAGCTAACATGCTAATGACTTCCTTTAATCCTCCAAATATGACATAGCATCAACAGTTCTTTGGACCATAATCAAAAAACTCCACATTTTTTTAACTGAAACTGACATTTTTATTTTATTCATTAAACATTTTTTCATTAAAGAAAGGCAACTTGGAAGAGAGAAATCTCCGCTCAGGGGCAAAGGCAGGCCCTCTTCAAGGAGAAGGTGGCCTGGAATCAAGGGCTGAGAGCAGGTTAAGTGCTGGGTGGTGGAGTCACGGGGAGGGGAGGCTTCAAAACAGCTCAGGATGTTGGTTAATGGCCAGAACTTTGGGAGACCTCACAGGTAACCATAGAGCAGGCAGCCCGTCCTCACTGTGTGTGGATGTTGACTTCTTTTGCGGGCCTTGGAGGATGCTCATGGAGGGTTACAACAAAGGGGGTGTAGGGGGGTCAGGTGTGCTCCCTACTTCGGATGGGTTCCCTGGAGAGAGAGGGCTCAGAGGAGGAAGGTCAAACAGCACGGTGCGCATAATGCTATCAAGGCTAGGAGTGGAGTTGGAGCCCAGGTCAGAAGACTCACTGGAGGAGGAAGAGATCCTCCGGGCAGAACGCCTAGCCCAGGGAGAGGAAGAGGAGGGGGGGGGAGGAGGAGCTCTCACTACCTTGCCCAGGAAAAACAGAACAGAATTTGCCAAGAGAGAAGGGTGAGGAAGAACTCCCCTGGCTGGGAGGACCAGAGTGTCCAGGAGAAGGAGGACTCTGTGCAGCCAGCCCAGATGGAGAAGGGAGGCTGCACACGGCTGATCTATGCCCCACGGCATGGCTCTGGAGATCGGGGTCTGGTGTGGAGATGCGGCCGCAGAGGGCAGGACCTGGTGGGTTTGCCTGGCTGCGGACAGCAGGGCCTGGCGGGGTGACCTGGGTGGGAGGAGCAGGGCCTGGTTTAGACGCACGGCAGCAGCGGCGACGGTGGCTGCGGCAGCCAGCAGGCCCAGGCCTGGTGGCACGGCTGTAGAGAGCAGGGCCTGGTGGGACCGCGGGGCTAGGGGTGTGGCCGCGACTCTGGCTGCGGAGAACAGGGCCTGGCAGAGTGATCGTGCTATGGGGAGCACAGCCAGGAGCAGATGCACCGAGCGGAACAGCAGCGCCAAGCGGGGTGGTGCGGTTGCGGCTGCGGTTGTGGCGAGCAGGGCCTGCTGGGGTTACCTGGCCACAGGGAGCAGGGCCTGCAGCAGATGCACGGCCTCGGACAGCAGGGCCAGGCGGGGTGGCGCGGCCACGCAGTGCAGGCCCTGGGGGGGGACACCCCGGCTGCGGGTGCGGCCGCGGCTCTGGCTTCGGAGAACAGGGCCTGGTGCGGTGACCTGGCTGCGGGGAGCAGGACCTGGACCAGATGCACGTGGTTGGAGAGCAGGACCCGGCGGGGTGGTGCTGCTTCGGCGACAGCGAGCAGGGCTGGGCTCAGATGCTTGGCTGTGGAGGGCAGGGCCTCCCCTGGCTGCCTGACTGCGGAGGGCAGGCCCTGGCCGCGATGCCTGCTGACTCCTCGTGGAAGCCTGGGAGTGGCGGCTGCCGCTCGGCTGAGACCTAGGAGGAGATAGAGGCAGAGGGTGAGAACACTGAGGCCTGGGAGCCGCAGGAAACAGACGGCTCCCTGGAAGCTCCCGAGCCTGGGCAGCCTGGTCGCACCTGGGCTGCTTCCTACGACGGTTTCTCCCGGGGCTCTTGGTCTGGGCCCGGTGCCCGCCGGACTGGCCAGTGGCCTGCGGCGGTGGCTCCACGGCAGCCAGGCCGGCCGACCCGAACACCGCACATCTGTGGTCTGCGTGGGGACTGCGGCTGCCCTGGAGGTCAGAGCGCCTCTTCGCCTGCACACGGGCCTCAGAGAGCGGCCCCGGGTCTTCATGGGCGATGAAAATGGCGGCGGCGGCGGAATCAGCTGGGCCGCTGCTCATGGCGCTAGAGAGGGCCAGACCCGCGGCAGCAAGCTGGTGATTGCCGGCGCCGCTTTCCTCGCCAGAGGCGCGGGCGGCATCCTTCTTCGGCCCTGAGGGCGTCTCACCCTGCTGGTGCTTCTCCTCCTTCTTCACCTGTGACGGGGCGGCCATAACGCCAGGTTCTCCCTCGGAGATTGAGGAGCGCGGCTGCTAGAGATCAATGTGTTAGAAGTGGGTGAAGGGGCGGTGCGGCTCGCCAGGGAGATGGCGGGAGAGCAGAGCCCGCCTGAACCTTTACCTCTCATTGGTGAGCTGGCTGTCACGTGGCATTTCTCCTCTTCCGTGAGCCGACCAATCGGGACCTGTCTGGCATGAACCCGGAGGGTGTGCCCCGCCCCTTGGGGTCAGCCCTGGCAGAGCCAATGGTGCGCAGCTCCCTGTGCCACAACCTGGCCCCTGGAAGTGCCCGTGTGTGTGTGTGTGTGTGTGTGTGTGTGTGTGTGTTTCTGTCTGTGTGTGTGTCTGTTTGTATGTGTGTGTTTTTCGGGTGAGGGCGTGGGGGAGGGGAGTGTATATCAATGATTTGAGTCACCCCAAATCAGCTTGTCAACACCAGTGTGGTGGCTGAAGCTCAAGCGATCGCCTGAAAGAAATACCACGCTGCCCGAGAGGCCATATCCCCGTGGCCAGGTGTCTGTCCTTCCTAGCGTCTAGTCCACACACTAGGCCCAGGCACTTGGCAGAGGGGACCGTCCTGGAACTCCAGGCCTGTGGATGACCCTACGTGGGGACTGGTGGGTTTGAGGATTGGAGCGAGGCCTGAAGCAGAGAAAAGGGGCAGGGCCCACACCGTCGCGGCTCCGGACGTTCAGCACTGCTGCCTCCCACTGCTGCCTCCCCCGGGTCTCACACTCGGGGCTGCGATGGAGGGGGCGGGCCTGGGGGCTGCATTTACAATTTTTCCCGTAAGGTGGTTCTCCCTGTCTTGTTCCCCTACGCACAGGCCGGGTCGCTTATGATTAGGGATGATACTGAGCTTAAATATTTGTACAGGCTGCATAGTATTCCACTGGTGAATGTACGCGAATTTATTTGGCCTAGTCTCTTGTTTCTGTTGATATGAATATGCTGTGATGTACAGACTCTAACTTTAATATTTGGACACTCCTTTTTAGTCATGATGACAAAAGGGCTGCACATTCAGTACCCCAAACAGAAAACCAAATGTAAAAAAACGAGTACCTAAGTTCTCACACACCTATAGGCGTATACTGCAAATCTTTACTTCTATGTTGGTAGAAAGGCTATTCATATATAGTCCATAGTTTTCGATGTTGTTGTTTGATGTCATAAAATGGAATCATTTCTCCATAGATATTGCCTTCTAACCTGCTTTGGGGGTCCAGAAAACACTCTTTTCGTGGCAATAAACAAATATCCAAGAGGCCAATTTTAACTACAGAATGGTCTCATTATAGAAGCAGCTTACATTTTCAAACATTTTAATATTGCCCAACATTTATGTTTTTCCAGCTTTTCACTCTGTGTCACACATCGCTGTGAGGCACATCCCTCTTATTAAAAGTTGTTTATATCCCCAATTGTGTCCTGGTTATGGTTAAATTGCAGACAGAGGAAATTCTCGGTACAGGCCACACACGTTTGTGGGTCTTTGATTAAAATATTAGCAAGATGCTCTCCTGAAATTCACCATTCTAATAATTTTGGCAGAATGGGACAGGAGGTTTACTGGACTGGGTGAGCATCTGGGGTGAAACACAATGCAAAATGGAATGGAATGGTATTTGGGATGCTAAATAATACGGGATGGAAAATGGGTTTGAAACGGAGTGCAGAATGGGATGCAGTGGAGACTGGTTGCAGTGGAAACTGGAATGAAATGGGGAATGGAGTCTGGACTGGAACAGGATAGGAAAAGGAAAATTGAATGGGATGGAAATTGAATGGAATATAATGGGAGAATGGGATGGAAAGGAGAATGGAAATAAATACCTAGTGGTGTGTGGAGTAAAAAGACACACACACACACACACACACACACACACACACACACACACACACCACTTTATGAGAAAAGGAACGGAATAGACAGTGAAATAAAATGTTAAACAAAATAGGAGGGAATCAAAATCCTTAATAAATACGAAGGAATAGAGAACGGGACAGAATATGCACTGGCCTGAAATCCATGTGAAATGTGCGCTGTAGATTTAAAGTACCAGAATGGAATAGAAACGAATGGAATGATGTTTCGAACAACATGTAGAATACATGATATGGAAGGATGAAATAGACAGTGTGTCAAAATAAAATTTAATGGACCTGGAAAATGTAATAGTGATGAAATTGGGGATGTACTTAAATGAAGAATGAATGAATAGAATGTGTTCCAGTCGTCTACAGCTCCATAACTTCATGTTGTGGAGCAATGGCCATTTGATTATGTTCACGCATTCTGTGCAGCTAGAATTCAGAAAGAGCAGAACGAGAATGGCTGGCCTCTCTCTGCTCCCCGAGGTTGATATCTGGGGTCTCAGCTGGGAACAGTTTAATGGCTGTGAGGTCAGGAGGGAAGGGCAGCAATCAGTGATGATGCCTAGATTTGGGCCACAGTATCTGGGTGGATGGTGGTGTTGGTTGGTGCAACTGGGAAGACTTGCTGGTTTGAGTAGCAGATTGGGGAGACAGTGGGACTCAGTGATCCTGTTGTGAACACGTTGGCCTCTACACCTTGTGTAGGTGTCCTAGTCATTTGGGTGTATGAACCTCAACTTATCTCATAGGCGGTATGTTAGTTTTACAGGTCAACTTTCACCAGTTTCTTGGATCCAGTTCTCCCCTGGGGGCCATTTCAGTTTGCTCTCTGGGATTTTTCCTTTCGTCCTCTCTGAAATCTCTTTGGGCCTTAATCATGATCTCTGGCTTAGTAATAACTCAAATGCCTACAGATTGTCCTGGCACCTCTTTACAATATACATATATATTTATATTTATAAAACTTGTTTATTTCTAAAGAGGTGTCCCAGCAACTCTTAAAATATACGTATATACCTATATGTATATGTGTATTTGTGTGTGTGTATGAATATGTATGTGTGTCTGTGTGTATGTATACACACATAGATATCACTCCACTGAATTGAGTCGAATCCTATCACAGAAGTAGTCATATGACCCAGGTATAAAATGCAGAACACAGAAGATAAATCCACATCACCAGTTATTCCAAGAGCCGAGTATATACCCTGTTTATAGGGTGGCGTATGCCCATGCAGTTCCTGCCAAATATGCACTGTACACACAATCACACGCATGCATACACACAGGCTCACTTTCATATGCCTGCTCACAGGTGAGGTTCCAAGTAATTTTTACGATGGGATTATCACTAACAGCTTTTCATTGAATATGTGACCATTTCTCATGCCAATCTTTAACCTTGAATTACCCTCTTGGCCCCCTACCCCCCTGACTTCGGCAGCCCTGTTCCCAACACAGGGACTCTTTCTTCTCTAGAGACTCAGACTCTCCTCCCTCTGCCTCTTGACCTCTGCTGTTCCCCCCTTCCTGATCCTGGGTCTTCCTCCCAGCTTCCCTACTCCCACCTGGGTTATCCTGCCCCTTCCCCCTCTCACCACCCTTCATCATGCTCTTCTGCCTCATTCCTGACCCTCGGTATCTCCACCAACCCTCCTTTTCTCCAGGCACCGTGTGTTAAACCCTGCCCCCTCTTCCTGTCCAACTTACAGATCATTTATGCTAAGAGGGTATATGGTTCCTAGGTGGCAACTTCCTGGACAGAACTCCATTTCAGACAGCAGGAATAAATGACTGCTAGGACGGTATTTTACTCCTTCTCCTTTCCAAAGAGTCAGCTAACATGCTAATGACTTCCTTTAATCCTCCAAATATGACATAGCATCAACAGTTCTTTGGACCATAATCAAAAAACTCCACATTTTTTTAACTGAAACTGACATTTTTATTTTATTCATTAAACATTTTTCATTAAAGAAAGGCAACTTGGAAGAGAGAAATCTCCGCTCAGGGGCAAAGGCAGGCCCTCTTCAAGGAGAAGGTGGCCTGGAATCAAGGGCTGAGAGCAGGTTAAGTGCTGGGTGGTGGAGTCACGGGGAGGGGAGGCTTCAAAACAGCTCAGGATGTTGGTTAATGGCCAGAACTTTGGGAGACCTCACAGGTAACCATAGAGCAGGCAGCCCGTCCTCACTGTGTGTGGATGTTGACTTCTTTTGCGGGCCTTGGAGGATGCTCATGGAGGGTTACAACAAAGGGAGTGTAGGGGGGTCAGGTGTGCTCCCTACTTCGGATGGGTTCCCTGGAGAGAGAGGGCTCAGAGGAGGAAGGTCAAACAGCACGGTGCGCATAATGCTATCAAGGCTAGGAGTGGAGTTGGAGCCCAGGTCAGAAGACTCACTGGAGGAGGAAGAGATCCTCCGGGCAGAACGCCTAGCCCAGGGAGAGGAAGAGGAGGGGGGGGAGGAGGAGCTCTCACTACCTTGCCCAGGAAAAACAGAACAGAATTTGCCAAGAGAGAAGGGTGAGGAAGAACTCCCCTGGCTGGGAGGACCAGAGTGTCCAGGAGAAGGAGGACTCTGTGCAGCCAGCCCAGATGGAGAAGGGAGGCTGCACACGGCTGATCTATGCCCCACGGCATGGCTCTGGAGATCGGGGTCTGGTGTGGAGATGCGGCCGCAGAGGGCAGGACCTGGTGGGTTTGCCTGGCTGCGGACAGCAGGGCCTGGCGGGGTGACCTGGGTGGGAGGAGCAGGGCCTGGTTTAGACGCACGGCAGCAGCGGCGACGGTGGCTGCGGCAGCCAGCAGGCCCAGGCCTGGTGGCACGGCTGTAGAGAGCAGGGCCTGGTGGGACCGCGGGGCTAGGGGTGTGGCCGCGACTCTGGCTGCGGAGAACAGGGCCTGGCAGAGTGATCGTGCTATGGGGAGCACAGCCAGGAGCAGATGCACCGAGCGGAACAGCAGCGCCAAGCGGGGTGGTGCGGTTGCGGCTGCGGTTGTGGCGAGCAGGGCCTGCTGGGGTTACCTGGCCACAGGGAGCAGGGCCTGCAGCAGATGCACGGCCTCGGACAGCAGGGCCAGGCGGGGTGGCGCGGCCACGCAGTGCAGGCCCTGGGGGGGGACACCCCGGCTGCGGGTGCGGCCGCGGCTCTGGCTTCGGAGAACAGGGCCTGGTGCGGTGACCTGGCTGCGGGGAGCAGGACCTGGACCAGATGCACGTGGTTGGAGAGCAGGACCCGGCGGGGTGGTGCTGCTTCGGCGACAGCGAGCAGGGCTGGGCTCAGATGCTTGGCTGTGGAGGGCAGGGCCTCCCCTGGCTGCCTGACTGCGGAGGGCAGGCCCTGGCCGCGATGCCTGCTGACTCCTCGTGGAAGCCTGGGAGTGGCGGCTGCCGCTCGGCTGAGACCTAGGAGGAGATAGAGGCAGAGGGTGAGAACACTGAGGCCTGGGAGCCGCAGGAAACAGACGGCTCCCTGGAAGCTCCCGAGCCTGGGCAGCCTGGTCGCACCTGGGCTGCTTCCTACGACGGTTTCTCCCGGGGCTCTTGGTCTGGGCCCGGTGCCCGCCGGACTGGCCAGTGGCCTGCGGCGGTGGCTCCACGGCAGCCAGGCCGGCCGACCCGAACACCGCACATCTGTGGTCTGCGTGGGGACTGCGGCTGCCCTGGAGGTCAGAGCGCCTCTTCGCCTGCACACGGGCCTCAGAGAGCGGCCCCGGGTCTTCATGGGCGATGAAAATGGCGGCGGCGGCGGAATCAGCTGGGCCGCTGCTCATGGCGCTAGAGAGGGCCAGACCCGCGGCAGCAAGCTGGTGATTGCCGGCGCCGCTTTCCTCGCCAGAGGCGCGGGCGGCATCCTTCTTCGGCCCTGAGGGCGTCTCACCCTGCTGGTGCTTCTCCTCCTTCTTCACCTGTGACGGGGCGGCCATAACGCCAGGTTCTCCCTCGGAGATTGAGGAGCGCGGCTGCTAGAGATCAATGTGTTAGAAGTGGGTGAAGGGGCGGTGCGGCTCGCCAGGGAGATGGCGGGAGAGCAGAGCCCGCCTGAACCTTTACCTCTCATTGGTGAGCTGGCTGTCACGTGGCATTTCTCCTCTTCCGTGAGCCGACCAATCGGGACCTGTCTGGCATGAACCCGGAGGGTGTGCCCCGCCCCTTGGGGTCAGCCCTGGCAGAGCCAATGGTGCGCAGCTCCCTGTGCCACAACCTGGCCCCTGGAAGTGCCCGTGTGTGTGTGTGTGTGTGTGTGTGTGTGTGTGTTTCTGTCTGTGTGTGTGTCTGTTTGTATGTGTGTGTTTTTCGGGTGAGGGCGTGGGGGAGGGGAGTGTATATCAATGATTTGAGTCACCCCAAATCAGCTTGTCAACACCAGTGTGGTGGCTGAAGCTCAAGCGATCGCCTGAAAGAAATACCACGCTGCCCGAGAGGCCATATCCCCGTGGCCAGGTGTCTGTCCTTCCTAGCGTCTAGTCCACACACTAGGCCCAGGCACTTGGCAGAGGGGACCGTCCTGGAACTCCAGGCCTGTGGATGACCCTACGTGGGGACTGGTGGGTTTGAGGATTGGAGCGAGGCCTGAAGCAGAGAAAAGGGGCAGGGCCCACACCGTCGCGGCTCCGGACGTTCAGCACTGCTGCCTCCCACTGCTGCCTCCCCCGGGTCTCACACTCGGGGCTGCGATGGAGGGGGCGGGCCTGGGGGCTGCATTTACAATTTTTCCCGTAAGGTGGTTCTCCCTGTCTTGTTCCCCTACGCACAGGCCGGGTCGCTTATGATTAGGGATGATACTGAGCTTAAATATTTGTACAGGCTGCATAGTATTCCACTGGTGAATGTACGCGAATTTATTTGGCCTAGTCTCTTGTTTCTGTTGATATGAATATGCTGTGATGTACAGACTCTAACTTTAATATTTGGACACTCCTTTTTAGTCATGATGACAAAAGGGCTGCACATTCAGTACCCCAAACAGAAAACCAAATGTAAAAAAACGAGTACCTAAGTTCTCACACACCTATAGGCGTATACTGCAAATCTTTACTTCTATGTTGGTAGAAAGGCTATTCATATATAGTCCATAGTTTTCGATGTTGTTGTTTGATGTCATAAAATGGAATCATTTCTCCATAGATATTGCCTTCTAACCTGCTTTGGGGGTCCAGAAAACACTCTTTTCGTGGCAATAAACAAATATCCAAGAGGCCAATTTTAACTACAGAATGGTCTCATTATAGAAGCAGCTTACATTTTCAAACATTTTAATATTGCCCAACATTTATGTTTTTCCAGCTTTTCACTCTGTGTCACACATCGCTGTGAGGCACATCCCTCTTATTAAAAGTTGTTTATATCCCCAATTGTGTCCTGGTTATGGTTAAATTGCAGACAGAGGAAATTCTCGGTACAGGCCACACACGTTTGTGGGTCTTTGATTAAAATATTAGCAAGATGCTCTCCTGAAATTCACCATTCTAATAATTTTGGCAGAATGGGACAGGAGGTTTACTGGACTGGGTGAGCATCTGGGGTGAAACACAATGCAAAATGGAATGGAATGGTATTTGGGATGCTAAATAATACGGGATGGAAAATGGGTTTGAAACGGAGTGCAGAATGGGATGCAGTGGAGACTGGTTGCAGTGGAAACTGGAATGAAATGGGGAATGGAGTCTGGACTGGAACAGGATAGGAAAAGGAAAATTGAATGGGATGGAAATTGAATGGAATATAATGGGAGAATGGGATGGAAAGGAGAATGGAAATAAATACCTAGTGGTGTGTGGAGTAAAAAGACACACACACACACACACACACACACACACACACACACACACCACTTTATGAGAAAAGGAACGGAATAGACAGTGAAATAAAATGTTAAACAAAATAGGAGGGAATCAAAATCCTTAATAAATACGAAGGAATAGAGAACGGGACAGAATATGCACTGGCCTGAAATCCATGTGAAATGTGCGCTGTAGATTTAAAGTACCAGAATGGAATAGAAACGAATGGAATGATGTTTCGAACAACATGTAGAATACATGATATGGAAGGATGAAATAGACAGTGTGTCAAAATAAAATTTAATGGACCTGGAAAATGTAATAGTGATGAAATTGGGGATGTACTTAAATGAAGAATGAATGAATAGAATGTGTTCCAGTCGTCTACAGCTCCATAACTTCATGTTGTGGAGCAATGGCCATTTGATTATGTTCACGCATTCTGTGCAGCTAGAATTCAGAAAGAGCAGAACGAGAATGGCTGGCCTCTCTCTGCTCCCCGAGGTTGATATCTGGGGTCTCAGCTGGGAACAGTTTAATGGCTGTGAGGTCAGGAGGGAAGGGCAGCAATCAGTGATGATGCCTAGATTTGGGCCACAGTATCTGGGTGGATGGTGGTGTTGGTTGGTGCAACTGGGAAGACTTGCTGGTTTGAGTAGCAGATTGGGGAGACAGTGGGACTCAGTGATCCTGTTGTGAACACGTTGGCCTCTACACCTTGTGTAGGTGTCCTAGTCATTTGGGTGTATGAACCTCAACTTATCTCATAGGCGGTATGTTAGTTTTACAGGTCAACGTTCACCAGTTTCCTGGATCAAGTTCTGCTCTGGGGGCCATTTCAGTTTGCTCTCTGGGTTATTTCCTTTTGTTCTCTCTGAAATCTCTCTGTGCCTTAATCATGATCTCTGGCTTAGTAATAACTCAAATGCCTACAGATTGTCCTGACATCTCTTTACAGTATACATATCTATTTATATTTATAAAACTTGTTTATTTCTAAACCGGTGTCCCCGCAACTCTTAAAATATGTGTATATACCTATATGTATATATGTATTTGTGTGTGTGTATGAATATGTATGTGTGTCTCTGTGTATGTACATACACATAGGTATCACTCCACTGAATTGAGTCGAATCCTATCACAGAATTAGTCATATCATCCAGGTATAAAATGCAGAACACAGGCTGGGCGCGGTGGCTCATGCCTGTAATCCTAGCACTCTGGGAGGCTGAGGCGGGTGGATTGTTTGAGGTCAGGAGTTGTAGACCAGCCTGAGCAAGAGCGAGACCCTGTCTCTACTAAAAAGACAAAGAAATTATATGGACAGCTAAAAAGATATATAGAAAAAATTAGCCGGGCATGGTGGCACATGCCTGTAGTCCCAGCTACTTGGGAAGCTGAGGCAGGAGGATCGCTTGAGTCCAGGAGTTTGAGGTTGCTACGAGCTAGGCTGATGCCACGGCACTCACTCTAGCCTGGGCAACAGAGTGAGACTCTGTCTCAAAAAAAAAAATGCTGAACACAGAAGATAAGTCCATATCACCAGTTATTCCAAGAGCCGAGTATATACCCTGTTATTAGGGTGGCGTATGCCCATGCAGTTCCTGCCAAATATGTACTGTACACACAAACACGCACATGCATACACACAGGCTCACTTTCATATACCTGCTCACAGGTGAGGTTACAGTTATTTTTTATGATGGGATTATCATTAACAGCTTTTCATTGAATATGTGACCATTTCCCATGTCAATCTTTAACCTTGAATCACCCCCTCGGCCCCCTACCCCCCTGACTTCGGCAGCCCTGTTCCCAACACAGGAACTCTTTCTTCTCTAGAGTCTCAGACTCTCCTCCCTCTGGCTCCTGACCCCTGCTGTTCCCCCTTCCTGATCCTGGGTCTTCCTCCCAGCTTCCCTACTCCCACCTGGGTTATCCTGCCCCTTCCCCCTCTCACCACCCTTCATCATGCTCTTCTGCCTCATTCCTGACCCTGGGTATCTCCACCACCCCTCCTTTTCTCCTGGCACCGTGTGTTAAACCCTGTCCCCTCTTCCTGTCCAACTTACAAATCATTTATGCTAAGAGGGTATATGGTTCCTAGGGGGGAACTTCCTGGACAGAACTCCATTTCAGACAGTGGGAATAAATGACTGCTAGGATGGAATTTCACTCCTCCTTTCCAAAGAGTCAGCTAACATGCTAATGACTTCCTTTAATCCTCCAAATATGACATAGCATCAACAGTTCTTTGGACCACAATCAAAAAACTCCACATTTTTTAACTGAAACTGACATTTTTATTTTATTCATTAAACATTTTTCATTAATAAAGGGAACTTGGAGAGAGAAATGTCAGCTCAGGAGCAAAGGCAGGCCCTCTTCAAGGAGAAGGTGGCCTGGAATCAAGGGCTGAGAGCAGGTTAAGTGCTGGGTGGTGGAGTCACGGGGAGGGGAGGCTTCAAAACAGCTCAGGATGTTGGTTAATGGCCGGAAATTTGGGAGACCTCACAGGTACCCATAGAGCAGGCAGCCCGTCCACACAGTGTGTGGATGTTGACTTCTTTTGCGGGCCTTGGAGGATGCTCATGGAGGGTTACAACAAAGGGGGTGTAGGGGGATCAGGTGTGCTCCCTACTTCGGATGGGTTCCCTGGAGAGAGAGGGCTCAGAGGAGGAAGGTCAAACAGCACGGTGCTAACGCTATCAAGGCTAGGAGTGGAGTCGGAGCCCAGGTCAGAAGACTCACTGGAGGAGGAAGAGATCCTCCGGGCAGAACGCCTAGCCCAGGGAGAGGAAGAGGAGGGGGGGGAGGAGGAGCTCTCACTACCTTGCCCAGGAAAAACACAACAGAATTTGTCAAGAGAGAAGGCTGAGGAAGAACTCCCCTGGCTGGGAGGACCAGAGTGTCCAGGAGAAGGAGGACTCTGCGCCGCCAGCCCAGATGGGGAAGGGAGGCTGCACACCGCTGATGTTTGCCCTGCGGCATGGCTCTGGAGATCCGGGTCTGGTGTGGAGATGCGGCCGCAGAGGGCAGGACCTGGTGGGTTTGCCTGGCTGCGGACAGCAGGGCCTGGCGGGGTGACCTGGGTGGGAGGAGCAGGGCCTGGTTTAGACGCACGGCAGCAGCGGCGACGGTGGCTGCGGCAGCCAGCAGGCCCAGGCCTCGTGGCACGGTTGCAGAGGGCAGGGCCTGGTAGGACCACGGGGCTGAGGCTGTGGACTCGACTCTGGCTTCGGAGAACAGGGCCTGGCAGAGTGATCGTGCTATGGGGAGCACGGCCAGGAGCAGATGCACCGAGCGGAACAGCAGCATCAAGTGGAGTGATGCGGTTGCGGCTGCGGTTGTGGCGAGCAGGGCCTGCTGGGGTTACCTGGCCACAGGGAGCAGGGCCTGCAGCATATTCACGGCCTCGGACAGCAGGGCCAGGCGGGGTAGCGCGTCTTCCGAGTGCACGGCCTTGGGGGACCCACCGGCTGCGTGTGCGGCCGCGGCTCTGTCTTCGGAGAACATGGCCTGGCAGAGTGATCGGGCTTTGGGGAGCACGGCCTGGAGCAGATGCACGTCTGCGGAGTGCAGGACTCAGCAGGGTGGTGCTACTTCGGCGTCCGCGAGCAGGGCTGGGCTCAGATGCTTGGCTGTGGAGGGCAGGGCCTCCCCTGGCTGCCTGACTGCGGAGGGCAGGCCCTGGCCGTGATGCCTGCTGACTCCTCGTGGAAGCCTGGGAGTGGCGGCTGCTGCTCGGCTGAGACCTAGGAGGAGATAGAGGCAGAGGGTGAGAACACTGAGGCCTGGGAGCCGCAGGAAACAGACGGCTCCCTGGAAGCTCCCGAGCCTGGGCAGCCTGGTCGCACCTGGGCTGCTTCCTACGACGGTTTCTCCCGGGGCTCTTGGTCTGGGCCCGGTGCCCGCCGGACTGGCCAGTGGCCTGCGACGGTGGCTCCACGGCAGCCAGGCAGGCCATCTCGAACACCGCACATCTGCGGTCTGCGTGGGGACTGCGGCTGTCCTGGAGGTCAGAGCGCCTCTTCCCCTGCACACGGGCCTCAGAGAGCGGCCCCGGGTCTTCATGGGCGATGAAAATGGCAGCGGCGGCGGAATCAGCTGGGCCGCTACTCATGGTGCCGCCGCCCGACCGAGACAAGTCGCTAGAGAGGGCCAGGCCCGCGGCAGCAAGCTGGTGATTGCCGGCGCTGCTTTCCTCGCCAGAGGCGCGGACGGCATCCTTCTTCGGCCCTGAGGGCGTCTCACCCTGCTGGTGCTTCTCCTCCTTCTTCACCTGTGACATGGTGGCCAGGTTCTCCCTCGGAGATTGAGGAGCGCGGCTGCTAGAGATCAATGTGTTAGAAGCGGGTGAAGGGGCGGTGCGGTTGCCAAGGGTGATGGCTGGAATGCAGAGCCCGCCTGAACCTTTACCTCTCATTGGTGAGTTCTTGTCACATGACATTTCTCCTCCTCCGTGAGCCGACCAATCGGGACCTGTCTGGCGTGAACCTGGAGGGTGTGCCCCGCCCCTCGGGGTCAGCCCTGGCAGAGTCAATAGTGCGCAGCTCCCTGTGCTACAACCTGGCCCCTGGAAGTGCCCGTGTCTGTGTGTGTGTGTCTGTGTGTGTGTGTGTGTGTGTGTGTGTGTGTGTGTGTTTCTGGTCAGGGCGTGCAGGAGAGGAGTGTATATCAATGATTTGAGTCACCCCAAATCAGCTTGTCAGCACCAGTGTGTTGGCTGAAGCTCCAGCGATCGCCTGAAAGAAATACCACGCTGGCCGAGAGGCCATATCCCCGCGGCCAGGTGTCTGTCCTTCCTGGTGTCTAGTCCACACACTAGGCCCAGGCACATGGCAGAGGGGACCGTCCCGGAACTCCAGGCCTGTGGATGACCCTACGCGGGGACTGGTGGGTTTGGGGGTTGGAGCGAGGCCTGAAGCAGAGAAAAGGGGCAGGGCCCACACCGTCGCGGCTCCGGACGTTCAGCACTGCTGCCTCGCGCTGCTGCCTCCCTCGGGTCTCAC
The DNA here is from genome assembly GCF_020740605.2 of Lemur catta. Taxonomy (NCBI): domain Eukaryota; kingdom Metazoa; phylum Chordata; class Mammalia; order Primates; family Lemuridae; genus Lemur; species Lemur catta. The sequence goes on along the minus strand of NC_059155.1, from coordinate 56,653,203 downwards.
ACTCGGGGCTGCGATGGAGGGGGCGGGCCTGGGGGCTGCATTTAGAGTTTTTCCCGTAAGATGGTTCTCCCTGTCTTATTCCCCGAGGCACAGGCCGGGTTGCTTATGATTAGGGATGATACTGAGCTTAAATATTTGTACAGGCTGCATAGTATTCCACTGGTGAATGTACGAGCATTTATTTGGCCTAGTCTCTTCTTTCTGTTGATATGAATATTCTGTGATGCACAGACTCGAACTTTAATATTTGGACGCTCCCTTTTAGTCATGATGACAAAAGGGCTGCACATTCAGTACCCCAAACAGAAAAGGAAATGTAAGAAAACGAGTACCTAATTTCTCACACGCCTATATGCGTGTGCTGGAAATCTTTACTTCTATGTTGGTAGAAAGACTATTCATACATACGTCATAGTTTTCGATGTTGTTGTTTCATGTCATAAAATGGAATCATTTCTCCATAGATATTGCCCTCTAACCTGCTTTGGGGGTCCCGAAAACACTCTTTTCGTGGCAATAAACAAATATCCACGAGGCCAATTTTAACTACAAAATGGTCTCATTATAGAAGCAGCTTACATTTTCAAACATTCCAGTATTGAGCAACATTTATCTTTTTCCGACCTCTCACTCTGTGTCACACATCACTGTGAGGCACATCCTTCTTACTAAAAGTTGTTCATATCCTCAATTGTGTCCTGGTTATGAATAAATTCCAGACAGAGGATATTCTTGGTACAGGCCACACACGTTTGTGGGTCTTTGATTAAAATATTAGCAAGATGTTCTCTGGAAATTCACCATTCTAATAATTTTGGCAGAATGGGACAGGAGGTTTACTGGACTGGATGAGCATCTGGGGTGAAACACAATGCAAAATGGAATGGAATGGTATTTGGGATGCTAAATAATATGGGATGAAAAATGGGTTTGAAACGGAGTGCAGAATGGGATGCAGTGGAGACTGGTTGCAGTGGAAACTAGAATGAAATGGGGAATGGAGTCTGGATTGGAACAGGATAGGAAATGGAAAATTGAATGGGATGGAAAATTGAATGGAATATATGGAAAAATGAAATGGAAAGGAGAATGGAAATAAATACCTAGTGCTCTGTGGAATAAGAAAACACACACACACATACACACATCCCACTTTATGAGAAAAGGAATGGAAGAGACAGTGAAATAAAATATTAAAGAAAAGAGGAGGGAATCAAAATCCTTAATAAATACGAAGGAATACAGAATGGGACAGAATATGCACTGACATGAAATCAATGTGAAATGTGCCCTGTGGATTTACAGTAGCATAATGGAATAGAAATGAACGGAATGATATTTGGAGTAACATATGGAGTACAAGATTATGAAGGATGAAATAGACAATGCGTCAAAATAAAATGGAATGGACTTTGAAAATGTAATAGTGATGAAATCGGGGATGTAGTTAAGTGAAGAATGAATGAATAGAATGTGTTCCAGTTGTCTACACCTCCATAACTTTGTGTTGCGTGTTAAGGACCAAAAGCTTCAAGGCTACTGACTGTTATAACTTTTGGCCATATAATGTTAAAGCCTGAAATTTTAACATCGTCAAAGCTATTTCTATAATGTCATAATGTGAGTTTCATGCCGAAAAATTATTAACCTGCTATCTGGCTTCTATAAAACTGCTTGCTAAAGACAGTGCCCCAAGCGTGGGAATGCAACACCCATGTTCTGCATGACCAAGCCCTAAACTGCCCTGATCCTGTTGCACCAGGACATGAGAGTGATGTAATGCTGCTTTTTGCCCCTGTAATCATGCTTGTTCTGCCCCAATGATTTTTCACTCACCATAAAAGCTTTCTGCTTCAAAAGCTCAATGCTGTTCTCTGTGCTGTTGCCTTTGGCTGTGCAGAGACTAATCGATGGCCAGCTAATAAAGACTCCTAATTTGGCTCAATTCGGTCTTTAGGTGGCCATTTTTTGTGTCTGAGACCGTAACATTTGGAGGCCTCAGCAAGATTCTGCCCTAATATAGGGCACCTGGCCACCACCGGTGCCTGGAGACCGGGCGAGGAGTTGAGTGTCTTGCCTCGGGGAAGGCCTCTGAGAGACGTTCCTCAGCCTGGCATAGAGGCTTGACAGTGCACCGGCCCCCGACACCGTCAAAACCGCAAATTCTTCTGGAGGAGTCTTCTGGTTCTGTTCACCAGTGAGTATTTTTCTGGTCTGTTTCTGGCTCTGGAGTTGTCTGGTGCCTCAGGAGATTGGCTGGACGCAGCTTCACTCCTCAGGCGGGTTCCAAGAGGTGAGACGTCACCCGGAACTTACTGTCAGGATCTGATTCTGTTTCCCCTTTTCCTCGGGCGATTCCTGGGAAGTGAGATGTCACCTAGGACTTGCGAGTCCTGGTCAGATTCCTGAGTATTTTCTTTGAGATTACTCTTCTACTTTCATTTCTCTCAGCTTCGATTCCATTTCAGTTTCACCTGTCATCTGGGTGCTAGGTTATAGTTTCAAAGTTTAAAGAATGGTGGGTGGTTATCACTGGGATCGATGATTGTCAGTTTCCTGTCTTTTTCCTGATGCCATCTGGGTGTAGAACCGGGCCTCCCTCTCCCTCTCTGCCTCCGCCCAGCCGCTGGACGCTTGCTCTCTCTGCCCGTCTCCCTCTCTCCCTCTCCCTCTCTCCCTCTCCCTGTCTGTCCATGCCTTTCTCTGTGTGTGGTCTTCAGGTCTTTTCAGGCGGCTGAAATTTCTGGTTTTCTGGTTTTCTTTTTAAATGAGATTTAAAGAGTTGACTGTGAAATCAACAAGGTGCCAAATTAATCTGACTGCACTGGTCAAGCCAAATTGGCAGCTCCCTGACTGCCCTTGGAGTCGGCAGGTCCGAGGCCCTTATTATCAAAATCAAGAGAGGGGTAGATGGCCTATGCCGCCACCACCATCTTGGGTCCCTTCCAGGGCAGCAGCGACAGTAGGAAATCCGATTTATGCACGCTGTCATCATTGGCCAATTGTCTTGTCCTGTCCTCCGTCCTTTATGTACACGTGTGGTGTGAGTGAGAGTGTCACGGCTCCACAGCTGAAAGGCCGCGGAGCTTGAGAAACCCTACCCTGTAAAACAAGTCTGTGTCTCTGCGTGTCGTCGCCGGCACAGGTGTTTAATAAATGTAGACTGTGTATAAAAATTGTCTTTGAGACACACTACTCAGGTCCCCTTGAACTGAATGACTGAGTCAGCTTCTTACCTTGCCGTTGGCCTGTTCGGGTTGACTCTATTGCTGGGTATCAGACTTTACTCAGTGGCCCCAGAGAATTGGGGGCCTGGGAAAAGGCTGTGATTAATGGTTATATACGGGACTGCAGTAAGTTTCTTTTTCTAGTTGCGGTGTTGCTCCCCATTCTGCCTGTTGCCTGATTTTGTGATATTTAGGCTTTTCATCATGGACCAATCTCAGTCCTGTGTTACTTGCTCTCCTCTTGAATGCTTCTTGAAAAATTTCCAGGACTTTCAGCATTGGGCCGGGCCCTACGGCTTTTCAGTTAACACCTTCGACTTACAGAAATTTTATAATGAGAGGGGCCCACATTTGGTGTTGGACGGCCCCCGGAGCACAGTGTCCAAGTTACCGGGACCTGACCGCCCTCCATTCATGGTTTATGTCCCCTTCTCAACTAGTGACTTGTATGACTGGAAAAAGCAAAACTCCTCTTTCTCTGAGAAGCCTCAGGGACTAATTTCTCTCCTGGAGACTGTCTTTTATACTCACCAGCCAACTTGGGAGGACTGCCAGCAGCTCCTCCAAACCCTCTTCACTTCTGAAGAGCGTGAGCGGATGAGGAGGGAGGCGGTTAAAACGATTCCTGGCACAGGTGGGCAACCCACGACTGACCCAGTCCGAGTAGAGATTGTTTTCCCTTCTACCTGACCAGACTGGGACCCAACTGAAAAACGAGGTAAGGAGGCTCTCAAACGGTATCGCCAGACTCTGCTAGGAGGCATACGGCTGTGGCTAAAAAGCCGACTGATTTATCTAAGGTAAGCAAAACCATACAGGGACCTAACAAGTCTCCAGCGGTGTTCCTAAAACCCCTCTGTAAAGCTTACTGCCTGTATACTCCCATAGACCCAGAGGCACCCGAAAATAGACGTGCCATTAATATTGCCTTTGTGACTCAGTCGGCCCCAGATATTTAAAAAGCTACAGAGATTAGAGAGATTTGAGGATAAAATGCTGTCGAAACTGATAAAAATTGCCCAGAAGATCTACAACAACAGAGAAGACCCTGAAACTACATAGTCTAAGGGGATGGCCAAAATTCTCACGTCTGCTATGATAAAACAGGAAAAATATAAAACTAAGAGAGGCAAGGAGCCTAAAAGACCAGATCGGGATACTAAAAGGAAAAAGGCCTGCTTAGCCTGTGACCAGTGTGCCTATTACAGAAAAACATGGTCACTGGAAAAATGAGTGTCCCCACAAAAAACATGAGAGAACCAAGCCCACGCCGGTCCTTATGGAAGACACAGACTGATGGGGCCGAGGCTCCATCCCAATAAGCCCCCGGGAGCCCAAGGTAACTTTAAATGTCAGGGGAAAACTTTAGAGTTTTAGGTGGACACAAGAGCAACGTACTCCGTTCTCCAACAAGCTAAAGGGCCCCCTTTCTAAAAATAGAAACTCTAGTTTAGACTGAAATTGAAACCCAGGCTTTTGAGACTCTCAAGCCCTCACAAACCCTCCTGCATTGGCTTTGCCTAATCTAAGCCTTTCCAATTATATGTTGCTGAGAACCGGGGCATAGTAAAGGGGGTATTAACCCAGACGCCGGGACCCTGAAAAAGACCAGTGGCTTACTTATCTGAAAGACTGGACCCTGTGACGTCAGGTTGGCCAAACTGCCTGTGAGCCATCGCCACAACTGCCATCCTGGTCAAAGAAGCCTCTGAACTAAACTTGAGGCAGGATTTACATACCATAGCCCCACGCTCCGCTCCGCAGAAGCCTCGCTGAAAGGTCCCCCTGAGAGTTGGCTTTCAAACTCCCGCATAAGCCAATGTCAGGTGCTGTTGCTAGACCCTCCCAGGATTCGCTTCCTGAAAACAGCCTCCCTCAATCCTGCCACATCTCAGAGGGAGTCAGATATGCAGGGGCGGCTGTTGTGACTGCTGACCGGGTTATCTGGACACAGGCTCTTGGACATAAAACCTCAGCCCAAAAGGCTGGACTCATAGCCCTGACCCAGGTCCTAAGACAGGAGAGAGCCTTTACAACGACACATGGACAGGGGGCATTTTACCAAGAACAAGGACTGACTCCCCGGTGATGAGAGGCGATGCGTTCACCGACGCCACAGCAAGGGAAGTCACGCAAAAACCAGTGGGGCCTCTCCTAACTCTCCCTGCTCTGCCAAAACGACTCTTGCCAAACTCTCCAAACTACACACTCACACACACACACACGCACACACACACACACACACACACACACACACACACACACACACACACACACACACTCTAAGTTAAAATAGGAAAATCCCTAAAGACTAAAACTGATTCAAGAAATCGGATATTCCTCGGCTACACCACCAAGCCTGACAAGCTTCAGCAAGGTGCCACGTCTGCGCTCAAGTAAATCCAGGCAAGTACGGATATCGGTGATTCCTTATATTCATTGATACTTTCTCTGGATGGGCAGAAGCTTTTCCTACAAAGTCAGAGACAACACAAATAGCTGTAAAAAAACTAGTTACTGAGATTGTTCCCCGATTTGGCCTCCCACTTGCACTGGGGTCCAATAATGGCCCGGGGTTCATTGCCCAAACGACTCAATTATTAACTAAGACATTAAAGATTAATTAAAAATTACACTGTGCTTATAAGCCTCAGAGTTCAGGACAGATAAAAATGATAAATAGGACTTTAGAAAACATCAAACAAGTTAAAGCTAGAGACTGGCGCAGACTGGGTAAGCCTCCTCCCCTTTGCTCTGCTAAGGGCTAGATGCACTCCTTATGTTCAAGGCTTAACCCCATATAAAATCGTGTTCGGCCGACCGCCCCTGCTTATCCCCATGCTGGGGGAGGACAAAGTAGCAGAGTTAAATAACCATTCCCTTCTTAAGTCATTGTAGGCCTTGCAGTCTGACGTCCAGCAGACCCGAGACCTTGTAAAGGCCGCTCATCCTGGACCAATTAATCTTTCCCCCCAAAAAGGCTTCGTTTCAGGTGCAGCCCGGAGATCTCATCTAGATAAAGAAACTCTACCCCGCTACCTTGCAGGCAAGGTGGACTGGATGCTTGCCAGTAACCCTCACCATGCCAACAGCCATAAAAATTGCCGGAAAGCACCACTGGATCCATCACACTCAGATTAAAAAGGCATCTTCAGATCAGCTCCCAGAAAAATAGATTATCCAGCCAACCAAAGACCAACTAAAGATAAGACTTTCCAAAGACTCCTCTGGTTCCTCCTAACTGCTTGCTTTAAACTTACCAAAGGCACCCCCCATCAGCCTGTAAACTACACTTAGGTGCTTACAAAGACAATAAATAACACTGTCATAGCACAAAATTCCACCCCATCCCTAAAAGATAAACCCTTGGGCATAAGCTAAACACCTTATTTGCTTAGGACATTTGTATGGGGGGCAGGGTGATACAGACAGCCAAAAAAGCTGACGCTGCTCCTTGGCCCCTGCATTATAAACAGCCTAATGTCCTATGTTAAACAAAAAATGCAAGCTGTTAAACTTATAGTCCTCCAAACTCACTATCCACATATCCATAATGCTAATGACAAAAAAATCAATGATTTGACTTCCCCTAAAAACCAGTGGGGAATGTTAAGGGCCAAAAGCTTCAAGACTACTGACTGTTATAACTTTTGGCCATATAATGTTAAAGCCTGAAATTTTAACATCGTCAAAGCTATTTCTATAATGTCATAATGTGAGGTTCATGCCGAAAAATCATTAACCTGCTATCTCGCTTCTGTAAAACTGCTTGCTAAAGACAGTGCCCCAAGCGTGGGAATGCAACACCCATGTTCTGCAAGACCAAGCCATAAACTGCCCAGATCCCATTGCACCAGGACATGAGAGTGATGTAATGCTGCTTTTTGCCCCTGTAATCATGCTTGTTCTGCCCCAATGATTTTTCACTCACAATAAAAGCTTTCTGCTTCAAAAGCTCAGTGCGGCCCTCTGCCCCGCCGCTTTTGGCAGTGCAGAGAGTAGTCGGCTGGACAGCTAATAAAGACTCCTGACTTGGCTCAATTCGGTCTTTAGGTGGTCATTTCTCGCGTCTCAGACCATAACGTTGTGGAGCAACGGCCATTTGATTATGTTCACGCATTCTGTGCAGCTAGAATTCAGAAATCTCCGAGTGAGGATGTTTTGTCTCTCTCTGCTCCCCGAGGTTGATATCTGGGGTCTCAGCTGGGAACACGTTAATGGCTGTGAGGTCAGGAGGGAAGGGGAGCAATCGGTGATGATGCCTAGATTTGGGCCACAGTATCTGGGTGGATGGTGGTGTTGCTTCGTGCAATGGGGAAGACTTGCTGGTTTGAGTAGCAGATTGGGGAGACAGTGGGACTCAGTGATCCTGTTGTGAACACGTTGGCCTCTACACCTTGTGTAGGTGTCCTACTCATTTGGGGGTATGTATCTCAAGTTTTATGATAGAGGTTATTTTTGTTTTACAGGTCAACTTTCACCAGTTTCTTGGATCCAGTTCTCCCCTGGGGGCCATGTCAGTTTGCTCTCTAGGATATTTCCTTTTGTCCTCTCTGAAATCTCTCTGTGCCTTAATCATGATCTCTGGCTTAGTAATAACTCAAATGCCCACAGATTGTCCTGGCACCTCTTTTCAATATACATGTATATTTATATTTATGAAACTTGTTTATTTCTAAAGAGGTGTCCCCACAACTCTTAAAATATGCATATATACCTCTATGTATATGTGTATTTGTGTGTGTATGAATATGTATGTGTGTCTCTGTGTATGTATATACACATATATATCACTCCACTGAATTGAGTTGAATGCTAGCACAGAAGTAGCCATATGATCAAGGTATAAAATGCAGAATACAGAAGATAAGTCCATATCACCAGTTATTCCAAGAGCCGAGTATATACCCTGTTTATAGGGTGGCGTAAACCCATGCAGTTCCCGCCAAATATGCACTGTACACACAAACACGCACATGCATACACACAGGCTCACTTTCATATACCTGCTCACAGGCGAGGTTACAGTTACTTTTTATGACGGGATTATCATTAACAGCTTTTCATTGAATATATGACCATTTCCCATGTCAATCTTTTACCTTGAATAAGCCCCTCGGCCCCCTACCCCCCTGACTTCGGGAGCCCTGTTCCCAACACAGGAACTCTTTCTTCTCTAGAGACTCAGACCTTCCTCCCTCCAGCTCCTGACCCCTGCTGTTTCCCCCCTTCCTGATCCCGGGTCTTCCTCCCAGCTTCCCTACTCCCACCTGGGTTATCCTGCCCCTTCCCCCTCTCACCACCCTTCATCATGCTCTTCTGCCTCATTCCTGACCCTGGGTATCTCCACCACCCCTCTTTTTCTACAGGCACCGTGTGTTAAACCCTGCCCCCTCTTCCTGTCCAACTTGCAGATCACTTATGCTAAGAGGCTATATAGTTCCTAGGTGGGAACTTCCTGGACAGAACTCTATTTCATACAGCAGGAATAAATGCCTGCTAGGACCGTATTTTACTCCTTCTCCTTTCCAAAGAGTCAGCTAACATGCTAATGACTTCCTTTAATCCTCCAAATATGACATAGCATCAACAGTTCTTTGGACCACAATCAAAAAACCCCACATTTTTTAACTGAAACTGACATTTTTATTTTATTCATTAAACATTTTTCATTAAAGAAAGGCAACTTGGAAGAGAGAAATCTCAGCTCAGGGGCAAAGGCAGGCCCTTTACAAGGAGAAGGTGGCCTGGAATCAAGGGCTGAGAGCAGGTTAAGTGCTGGGTGGTGGAGTTACGGGGAGGGGAGGCTTCAAAACAGCTCAGGATGTTGGTTAATGGCCAGAACTTTGGGAGACCTCACAGGTAACCATGGAGCAGGCAGCCCATCCCCACAGTGGGTGGATGTTGATTCCTTTTGCCATCCTTGGAGGATGCTCATGGAGGGTTACAACAAAGGGAGTGTAGGGGGGTCAGGTGTGCTCCCTACTTCGGACCGGTTCCCTGGAGAGAGAGGGCTCAGAGGAGGAAGGTCAAACAGCACGGTGCTAACGCTATCAAGGCTAGGAGTGGAGTTGGAGCCCAGGTCAGAAGACTCACTGGAGGAGGAAGAGATCCTCCGGGCAGAACGCCTAGCCCAGACAGAGGAAGAGGAGGGGGGGGAGGAGGAGCTCTCACTACCTTGCCCAGGAAAAACACAACAGAATTTGCCAAGAGAGAAGGGTGAGGAAGAACTCCCCTGGCTGGGAGAACCAGAGTGTCCAGGAGAAGGAGGACTCTGCGCAGCCAGCCCAGACGGAGAAGGGAGGCTGCACATGGCTGATCTATGCCCAGCGGCATGGCTCTGGAGATCGGGGTCTGGTGTGGAGATGCGGCCGCAGAGGGCAGGACCTGGTGGGTTTGCCTGGCTGCGGACAGCAGGGCCTGGCAGGGTGACCTGGGTGGGAGGAGCAGGGCGTGGTTTAGATGCACGGCAACGGCGGTGGTGGCGACGGCGACGACGGCTGTGGTGGCGTTGGCGGCGGCCAGCAGACCCAGGGCTGGTGGCACGGCTGCAGATGGCTGGGCCTGGTGGTACCGCGGGGCTGGGGCTGTGGCCGCGACTCTGGCTTCGGAGTACAGGGCCTGGCAGAGTGATCCGGGTGTGAGGAGCATGGCCTGAAGCAGATGCACGGCGTTGCACAGCAAGGCCAGGCGGCGTGGGACAGATGGGCAGTGCAGGGGCTGGTGGGACCGCGTGACCGCGGGTGCGCTCATGGCTCTGGCTTGGGAGAACAGGGCCTGACAGAGTGATCAGGCGGCGGGGAATACAGCCTGCAGCATATGCACGGCCTCGGACAGCAGGGCCAGGCAGGGTGGTGCCGCTCCCGAATGCAGGGCCTGGGGGGACCCCCCAGCTGTGACTGCGGCCGCGGCTCTGGTGGCGGAGAACAGGGCCTGGCCGAGTGACCTGGCTGCGGCGAGCACGGCCTGGAGCAGATGCACGGTGTCGGACAGCAGGGCCAGGCGGGGTGGCAGGGGTGGCGCGTCTGCCGAGTGCAGGGCCTGGTGGGACCGCGCAGTTGCGTGTGCGGCCGCGGCTCTGGCTTCGGAGAACAGGGCCTGGCAGAGTGATCCGGGAGCGAGGAGCACAGCCTGGAGCAGATGCACGGCGTCGGACAGGAGGGCCAGGAGGCCTGGCTCGGCTGCAGAGGGCAGGGCCTGGGGGGACCCCCTGGCTGCGAGAGCAGCCGTGGCTCCTGCTTTGGAGAACAGGGCCTGGCAGAGTGATCCCGCGGCGGGGAGCACGGCCTGCAGCATATGCACGGCGTCGGACAGCAGGGCCAGGCGGGGTGGCAGGCCTGCCCAGTGCAGGCCCTGGGGGGACCCCCCGGCTGCCCGTGCGGCCGTCGCTCTGGCTTCGGAGAACAGAGCCTGGCAGAGTAATCCGGCGGTGGGGAGTACGGCCTGCAGCATACGCACGGCGTCGGACAGCACGGCCAGGCGGGGGTGGCGTGCCTCCCGAGTGCAGGGCCTGGGGGAACCCCCTGGCTGCGTGTGCGGCCGCGGCTCTGGCTTCGGAGAACAGGGCCTGGCAGAGTGATCCGGAGGTGGGGAGTACGGCCTGCAGCATATGCACGGCGTTGGACAGCAGGGCCAGGCGGGGTGGCGCGTCTGCCGAGTGCATGGCCTGGGGGGACCCCTCGGCTTTGTGTGCGGCCGCGGCTCTGGCTTCGGAGAACAGGGCCTGGCAGAGTGATCCGCCTGCGGGGAGCACGTCCTGGAGCAGATGCACGTGGTTGGAGAACAGGACCCGGCGGGGTGGTGCTGCTTCGGCGACAGCGAGCAGGGCTGGGCTCAGATGCTTGGCTGTGGAGGGCAGGGCCTCCCCTGGCTGCCTGACTGCGGAGGGCAGGCCCTGGCCGTGATGCCTGACTCCTCGTGGAAGCCTGGGAGTGGCGGCTGCTGCTCGGCTGAGACCTAGGAGGAGATAGAGGCAGAGGGTGAGAACACTGAGGCCTGGGAGCCGCAGGAAACAGACGGCTCCCTGGAAGCTCCCGAGCCTGGGCAGCCTGGTCGCACCTGGGCTGCTTCCTACGACGGTTTCTCCCGGGGCTCTTGGTCTGGGCCCGGTGCCCGCCGGACTGGCCAGTGGCCTGCGGTGGTGGCTCCACGGCAGCCAGGCCGGCCATCTCGAACACCGCACATCTGCGGTCTGCGTGGGGACTGCGGCTGCCCTGGAGGTCAGAGCGCCTCTTCGCCTGCACACGGGCCTCAGAGAGCGGCCCCGGGTCTTCATGGGCGATGAAAATGGCGGTGGCGGCGGAATCAGCTGGGCCGCTGCTCATGGCGCTAGAGAGGGCCAGACCCGCGGCAGCAAGCTGGTGATTGCCGGCGCCGCTTTCCTCGCCAGAGGCGCAGGCGGCATCCTTCTTCAGCCCTGAGGGCGTCTCACCGTGCTGGTGCTTCTCCTCCTTCTTCACCTGTGACGGGGTGGCCAGGTTCTTCCTCGGAGATTGAGGAGCGTGGCTGCTACAGATCAATGTGTTACAAGCGGGTGAAGGGGCGGTGCGGGTTGCCAGGGAGATGGCTGGAATGCAGAGCCCGCCCCAAGCTTTGCTTCTCATTGGTGAGCTGGCTGTCACGTGACATTTCTCCTCTTCCGTGAGCCGACCAATCGGGACATGTCAGGCGCGAACCCGGAGGGTGTGCCCCGCCCCTTGGAGTAAGCCCTGGCAGAGTCAATAGTGCGCAGCTCCCTGTGCTACAACCTGGCCCCTGGAAGAGCCCGCGCGCGCGTGCGTGTGTGTGTGTGTGTGTGTGTGTGTGTGTGTGTGTGTGTTTCGGGTGAGGGCGTGGGGGTGGGGAGTCTGTATCAAAGATTTGAGCCACCCCAAATCAGCTTGTCAGCACCAGTGTGGTGGCTGAAGCTCCAGCGATCGCCTGAAAGAAATACCACGCTGGCCGAGAGGCCATATCCCCGCGGCCAGGTGTCTGTCCTTCCTGGTGTCTAGTCCACACACTAGGCCCAGGCACATGGCAGAGGGGACCGTCCCGGAACTCCAGGCCTGTGGATGACCCTACGCGGGGACTGGTGGGTTTGGGGGTTGGAGCGAGGCCTGAAGCAGAGAAAAGGGGCAGGGCCCACACCGTCGCGGCTCCGGACGTTCAGCACTGCTGCCTCCCGCTGCTGCCTCCCCCGGGTCTCACACTCGGGGCTGCGATGGAGGGGGCGGGCCTGGGGGCTGCATTTAGAATTTTTCCCATAAGATGGTTCTCCCTGTCTTACTCCCCGAGGCACAGGCCGGGTTGCTTATGATTAGGGATGATACTGAGCTTAAATATTTGTACAGGCTGCATAGTATTCCACTGATGAATGTACGAGCATTTATTTGGCCTAGTCTCTTGTTTCTGTTGATATGAATATTCTGTGATGCACAGACTGGAACTTTAATATTTGGACGCTCCCTTTTAGTCATGATGACAAAAGGGCTGCACATTCAGCACACCAAACAGAAAGGCAAATGTAAGAAAACGAGCACCTAATTTCTCACACACCTACAGGCGTGTACTGGAAATCTTTACTTCTATGTTCGTAGAAAGGCTATTCATACATACTTCATAGTTTTCGATGTTGTTGTTTGATGTCATAAAATGGAATCATTTCTCCATAGATACTGCCTTCTAACCTGCTTTGGGGGTCCAGAAAACACTCTTTCCTTGGCAATAAACAAATATCCACGAGGCCAATTTTAACTACAAAATGGTCTCATTATAGAAGCAGCTTACATTTTCAAAGATTCCAATATTGCCCAACATTTATGTTTTCCCAGCTTTTCACTCTGTGTGGCACATCACTGTGAGGCCCATCCCTCGAACTAAGAGTTGTTCATATCCTCAATTGTGTCCTGGTTATGGATAAATTCCAGACAGAGGAAATTCTCGGTACAGGCCATGCACGTTTGTGGGTCTTTGATTAAAATATTAGCAAGACGCTCTCCTGAAATCCACCATTCTAATAATTAGTGCAGAATGGGTCTGGAGGTTTACTGGACTGGATGAGCATCTGGGGTGAAACACAATGCAAAATGGAATGGAATGGTATTTGGGATGCTAAGTAATACCGGATGGAAAATGGGTTTGAAACGGAGTGCAGAATGGGATGCAGTGGACACTGGTTGCAGTGGAAACTGGAATGAAATGGGGGATGGAGTCTGGACTGGAACAGGATAGGATATGGAAAATTGAATGGGATGGAAATTGAATGGAATATAATAGAAGAATGGAATGGAAAGGAGAATAGAAATAAATACTTAGTGGTGTGGAGAATGAACACACAAAATGCACACACACACACACACACCCATGCCCCCACCACACTATATTAGAAAAGCAATGGAGTAGACAGTGAAATAAAATATTAAAGAAAACAGGAGGGAATCAAAATCCTTAATAAATAACAAGGAATACAGAAAGGGACAGAATATGCACTGGCATGATATCACTGTGAAATGTGCCCTGTGGATTTACAGTAGCATAATGGAATAGCAACGAATGGAATGATATTTGGAGCAACATATGGAGTACAAGATTATGAAGGATGACATAGACAATGCGTCAAAATAAAATGGAATGGACTTTCAAATTTTAATACTGATGAAATTGGGGATGCACTTAAATGAAGAATGAATGAATAGAATGTGTTCCAGTCGTCTACACCTCCATAACTTTGTGCTGCGTGTTAAGGGCCAAAAGCTTCAAGGCTACTGACTGTTACAACTTTTGGCCATATAATGTTAAAGGCTGAAATTTTAACATTTTCAAAGCTATTTCTATAATGTCATAATGTGAGGTTCATGCCGAAAAATCATTAATCTGCTATCTGGCTTCTATAAAACTGCTTGCTAAAGACAGTGCCCCAAGTGTAGGAATGCAACACCCATGTTCTGCATGACCAAGCCCTAAACTGCCCAGATCCCGTTGCACCAGGACATGCGAGTGATGTAATGCTGCTTTTTGCCCCTGTAATCATACTTGTTCTGTCTCAATGAATTTTCACTCACAATAAAAGCTTTCTGCTTCAAAAGTGCTCTTCTGAAGAGCGTGAGCGGATGAGGAGGGAGGCGGTCAAAACCATCCCTGGCCCGGATGGGCAACCCACGACTGACCCAGTCCGAGAAGAGATTGTTTTCCCTTCTACCTGACCAGACTGGGACCCAACTGAAAAACGAGGTAAGGAGGCTCTCCATCGGTATCTCCAGACTCTGCTAGGAGGCATACGGCTGTGGCTAAAAAGCCGACTAATTTATCTAAGGTAAGCGAAACCATACAGGGACCTAACAAGTCCCCAGCGGTGTTCCTAAAACCCCTCTGTAAAGCTTACTGCCTGTATACTCCCATAGACCCAGAGGCACCCGAAAATAGACGTGCCATTAATATTGCCTTTGCCACTCAGTCGGCCCCAGATATTTAAAAAGCTACAGAGATTAGAGAGGTTTGAGGATAAAATGCTGTCGAAACTGATAAAAATTGCCCAGAAGATCTACAACAACAGAGAAGACCCTGAAACTACATAGTCTAAGGGGATGGCCAAAATTCTCACGTCTGCTATGATAAAACAGGAAAAATATAAAACTAAGAGAGGCAAGGAGCCTAAAAGACCAGATTGGGATACTAAAAGGAAAAAGGCTGGCTTAGGGTGTGACCAGTGTGCCTATTACAGAAAAACATGGTCACTGGAAAAATGAGTGTCCCCACAAAAAACATGAGAGAACCAAGCCCACACCGGTCCTTATGGAAGACACAGACTGATGGGGCCGAGGCTCCATCCCAATAAGTCCTCGGGAGCCCAAGGTAACTTTGAATGTCGGGGGGGAAACTTTAGAGTTTTAGGTGGACACAAGAGCAACGTACTCCGTTCTCCAACAAGCTAAAGGGCCCCCTTTCTAAAAATAGAAACTCTAGTTTAGACTGAAATTGAAACCCAGGCTTTTGAGACTCTCAAGCCCTCACAAACCCTCCTGCATTGGCTTTGCCTAATCTAAGCCTTTCCAATTATATGTTGCTGAGAACCGGGGCATAGTAAAGGAGGTATTAACCCAGACGCCGGGACCCTGAAAAAGACCAGTGGCTTACTTATCTAAAAGACTGGACCCTGTGACGTCAGGTTGGCCAAATTGCCTGCGAGCCATCGCCGCAACTGCCATCCTGGTCAAAAAAAGCCTCTAAACTAACCTTGAGACAAGACTTACATACCATAGCCCCACGCTCCGCTCCGCAGAAGCCTCGCTGAAAGGTCCCCCTGAGAGTTGGCTTTCAAACTCCCGCATAAGCCAATGTCAGGTGCTGTTGCTAGACCCTCCCAGGATTCGCTTCCTGAAAACAGCCTCCCTCAATCCTGCCACATCTCAGAGGGAGTCAGGTATGCAGGGGCGGCTGTTGTGACTGCTGACTGGGTTATCTGGACACAGGCTCTTGGACATAAAACCTCAGCCCAAAAGGCTGGACTCATAGCCCTGACCCAGGTCCTAAGACAGGAGAGAGCCTTTACAACGACACATGGACAGGGGGCATTTTACCAAGAACAAGGACTGACTCCCCGGTGATGAGAGGCGATGCGTTCACCGACGCCACAGCAAGGGAAGTCATGCAAAAAACCAGTGGGGCCTCTCCTAACTCTCCCTGCTCTGCCAAAACGACTCTTGCCAAACTCTCCAAACTACACACACACACACACACACACACACACACACACACACACACACAAGAAAATAAGTTAAAATAGGAAAATCCCTAAAGACTAAAACTGATTCAAGAAATCGGATATTCCTCGGCTACACCACCAAGCCTGACAAGCTTCAGCAAGGTGCCACGTCTGCGCTCAAGTAAATCCAGGCAAGTACGGATATCGGTGATTCCTTATATTCATTGATACTTTCTCTGGATGGGCAGAAGCTTTTCCTACAAAGTCAGAGACAACACAAATAGCTGTAAAAAAACTAGTTACTGAGATTGTTCCCCGATTTGGCCTCCCACTTGCACTGGGGTCCAATAATGGCCCGGGGTTCATTGCCCAAACGACTCAATTATTAACTAAGACATTAAAGATTAATTAAAAATTACACTGTGCTTATAAGCCTCAGAGTTCAGGACAGATAAAAATGATAAATAGGACTTTAGAAAACATCAAACAAGTTAAAGCTAGAGACTGGCGCAGACTGGGTAAGCCTCCTCCCCTTTGCTCTGCTAAGGGCTAGATGCACTCCTTATGTTCAAGGCTTAACCCCATATAAAATCGTGTTCGGCCGACCGCCCCTGCTTATCCCCATGCTGGGGGAGGACAAAGTAGCAGAGTTAAATAACCATTCCCTTCTTAAGTCATTGTAGGCCTTGCAGTCTGACGTCCAGCAGACCCGAGACCTTGTAAAGGCCGCTCATCCTGGACCAATTAATCTTTCCCCCCAAAAAGGCTTCGTTTCAGGTGCAGCCCGGAGATCTCATCTAGATAAAGAAACTCTACCCCGCTACCTTGCAGGCAAGGTGGACTGGATGCTTGCCAGTAACCCTCACCATGCCAACAGCCATAAAAATTGCCGGAAAGCACCACTGGATCCATCACACTCAGATTAAAAAGGCATCTTCAGATCAGCTCCCAGAAAAATAGATTATCCAGCCAACCAAAGACCAACTAAAGATAAGACTTTCCAAAGACTCCTCTGGTTCCTCCTAACTGCTTGCTTTAAACTTACCAAAGGCACCCCCCATCAGCCTGTAAACTACACTTAGGTGCTTACAAAGACAATAAATAACACTGTCATAGCACAAAATTCCACCCCATCCCTAAAAGATAAACCCTTGGGCATAAGCTAAACACCTTATTTGCTTAGGACATTTGTATGGGGGGCAGGGTGATACAGACAGCCAAAAAAGCTGACGCTGCTCCTTGGCCCCTGCATTATAAACAGCCTAATGTCCTATGTTAAACAAAAAATGCAAGCTGTTAAACTTATAGTCCTCCAAACTCACTATCCACATATCCATAATGCTAATGACAAAAAAATCAATGATTTGACTTCCCCTAAAAACCAGTGGGGAATGTTAAGGGCCAAAAGCTTCAAGACTACTGACTGTTATAACTTTTGGCCATATAATGTTAAAGCCTGAAATTTTAACATCGTCAAAGCTATTTCTATAATGTCATAATGTGAGGTTCATGCCGAAAAATCATTAACCTGCTATCTCGCTTCTGTAAAACTGCTTGCTAAAGACAGTGCCCCAAGCGTGGGAATGCAACACCCATGTTCTGCAAGACCAAGCCATAAACTGCCCAGATCCCATTGCACCAGGACATGAGAGTGATGTAATGCTGCTTTTTGCCCCTGTAATCATGCTTGTTCTGCCCCAATGATTTTTCACTCACAATAAAAGCTTTCTGCTTCAAAAGCTCAGTGCGGCCCTCTGCCCCGCCGCTTTTGGCAGTGCAGAGAGTAGTCGGCTGGACAGCTAATAAAGACTCCTGACTTGGCTCAATTCGGTCTTTAGGTGGTCATTTCTCGCGTCTCAGACCATAACGTTGTGGAGCAACGGCCATTTGATTATGTTCACGCATTCTGTGCAGCTAGAATTCAGAAATCTCCGAGTGAGGATGTTTTGTCTCTCTCTGCTCCCCGAGGTTGATATCTGGGATCTCAGCTGGGAACACGTTAATGGCTGTGAGGTCAGGAGGGAAGGGGAGCAATCGGTGATGATGCCTAGATTTGGGCCACAGTATCTGGGTGGATGGTGGTGTTGCTTCGTGCAATGGGGAAGACTTGCTGGTTTGAGTAGCAGATTGGGGAGACAGTGGGACTCAGTGATCCTGTTGTGAACACGTTGGCCTCTACACCTTGTGTAGGTGTCCTAGTCATTTGGGGGTATGTATCTCAAGTTTTATGATAGAGGTTATTTTTGTTTTACAGGTCAACGTTCACCAGTTTTTTGGATCAAGTTCTGCTCTGGGGGGCCATTTCAGTTTGCTGTCAGGGATCTTTCCTTTCGTCCTCTCTGAAATCTCTCTGTGCCTTAATCATGATCTCTGGCTTAGTAATAACTCAAATGCCCACAGATTGTCCTGGGACCTCTTTACAATATATATATATATGTTTATATTTATGAAACTTGTTTATTTCTAAAGAGGTGTCCCCACAACTCTTAAAATATGCATATATATCTCTATGTATATGTGTATTTGTGTGTGTGTATGAATATGTATGTGTGTCTCTGTGTATGTATATACACATAGATATCACTCCACTGAATTGAGCTGAATGCTAGCACAGAAGTAGTCATATGATCCAGGTATAAAATGCAGAATACAGAAGATAAGTCCATATTTCCAGTTATTCCAAGAGCCGAGTATATACCCTGTTTATAGGGTGGCGTATGCCCATGCAGTTCCTGCCAAATATGCACTGTACACACAAACACGCACATGCATACACACAGGCTCACTTTCATATACCTGCTCACAAGTGAGGTTACAGTTATTTTTTATGATGGGATTTTCATTAACAGCTTTTTATTGAATATATGACCATTTCCCATGTCAATCTTTTACCTTGAATCACCCCCTTGGCCCCCTACCCCCCTGACTTCGGCAGCCCTGTTCCCAACACAGGAACTCTTTCTTCTCTAGAGACTCAGACCCTCCTCCCTCCAGCTCCTGACCCCTGCTGTTTCCCCCCTTCCTGATCCCGGGTCTTCCTCCCAGCTTCCCTACTCCCACCTGGGTTATCCTGCCCTTTCCCCCTCTCACCACCCTTCATCATGCTCTTCTGCCTCATTCCTGACCCTGGGTATCTCCACCACCCCTCTTTTTCTCCAGGCACCGTGTATTAAACCCTGCCCCCTCTTCCTGTCCAACTTGCAGATCACTTATGCTAAGAGGCTATATAGTTCCTACGTGGCAACTTCCTGGACAGAACTCCCTTTCAGACAGCGGGAATAAATGACTGCTAGGACAGAATTTCACTCCTTCTCCTTTCCAAGGAGTCAGTTAACATGCTAACGACTTCCTTTAATCTCCCAAATATGACATAGCATCAACAGTTCTTTGGACCACAATCAAAAAACTGCACATTTTTTAACTGAAACTGACATTTTTATTTTATTCATTAAACATTTTTCATTAAAGAAAGGCAACTTCGAAGAGACAAATCTCAGCTCAGAGGTAAAGGCAGGCCCTCTTCAAGGAGAAGGTGGCCTGGAATCAAGGGCTGAGAGCAGGTTAAGTGCTGGGTGGTGGAGTCACGGGGAGGGGAGGCTTCAAAACAGCTCAGGATGTTGGTTAATGGCCGGAAATTTGGGAGACCTCACAGGTACCCATAGAACAGGCAGCCCATCCACACAGTATGTGGATGCTGACTTCTTTTGCGGGCCTTGGAGGATGCTCATGGAGGGTTACAACAAAGGCGGTGTAGGGGGGTCAGGTGTACTCCCTACTTCGGACTGGTTCCCTGGAGAGACAGGGCTCAGAGGAGGAAGGTCAGAAAGCACGGTGCTAACGCTATCAAGACTAACAGTGGAGTTGGAGCCCAGGTCAGAAGACTCACTGGAGGAGGAAGAGATGCTCCGGACAGAACGCCTAGCCCAGGGAGAGAAAGAGGAGGGGGAGGAGGATCTCTCAGTACCTTGCCCAGCAAAAACAGAAGCTAATTTGGCAAGAGAGAAGGGTGAGGAAGAACTCGCCTGGCTGGGAGGACCAGAGTGGGAGACAAAATCCAGGACCTCAGGATCAGGTGAGCTTGAAATGCTCCGGGAGTCCAGCCTTCTTAAGGCAACACCAGGTGAAGGAGGACTCAGTGCAGCCAGGCCAGATGGAGAGGGGAGGCTGCACACGGCTGATCTTTGCCCGGCGGCATGGCTCTGGAGATCGGGGTCTGGTGTGGAGATGCGTCCGCAGAGAGCAGGACCTGGTGGGTTTGCCTGGCTGCGGACAGCAGGGCCTGGTGGGGTGACCTGGGTGGAAGGAGCAGGGGCTGGTTTAGACGCACGCCTGCGGCGGCGTTGGCAACAGCCAGTAGGCACAGGGCTGGTGGCACGGCTGCAGATGGCAGGGCCTGGTGGGACCGCGGGGCTGGGGATGTGGCCGCGACTCTGGCTTCGGAGAACAGGGCCTGGCAGAGTGATCCGGGTGCGAGGAGCACGGCCCGGAGCAGATGCACAGCGTGGCACAGCAGGGCCAGGCGGGGTGGCACGGATGCGCAGTGCAGGGGCTGGTGGGACCGCGAGACTGCGAGTGCACCCGCGGCTCTGGCTTCGGAGAACAGGGCCTGGCAGAGTGATCCGGGTTCGCGGAGCACGGCCTGGAGCAGATGCATGGCGTGGCACAGCAGGACCAGGTGGGGTGGCACGGATGCGCAGTGCAGGGGCTGGTGGGACCGCGAGACTGCGAGTGCAGCCGCGGCTCTGACTTCGGAGAACAGGGCCTGGCAGCGTGATCCGGGTGCGAGGAGCACGGCCTGGAGCAGATGCATGGCGTCGGACAGCAGGGACAGGAGGCCTGGCCTGGCTGCGGAGTGAAGGGCCTAGGGGGACCCCCGGGCTGCGACTGTGTCCGCGGCTCTGGCTTCGGAGAACAGGGCCTGGCAGAGTGACCTGGCTGCGGGGAGCACGGCCTGGAGCAGATGCACGGTGTCGGACAGCAGGGCCAGGCGGGGTGGCGCGTCTGCCGAGTGCAGGGCCTGGTGGGACCGTGCGGTTGCGTGTGCAGCCGCAGCTCTGGCTTCGGAGAACAGGGCCTGGTGCGGTGACCTGGCTGCGGGGAGCAGGACCTGGACCAGATGCACGTGGTTGGAGAGCAGGACCCGGCGGGGTGGTGCTGCTTCGGCGACAGCGAGCAGGGCTGGGCTCAGATGCTTGGCTGTGGAGGGCAGGGCCTCCCCTGGCTGCCTGACTGCGAAGAGCAGGCCCTGGCCGCGATGCCTGCTGACTCCTAGTGGAAGCCTGGGAGTGGTGGCTGCTGCTCGGCTGAGACCTAGGAGGAGATAGAGGCAGAGGGTGAGAACACTGAGGCCTGGGAGCCGCAGGAAACAGACGGCTCCCTGGAAGCTCCCGAGCCTGGGCAGCCTGGTCGCACCTGGGCTGCTTCCTACGACGGTTTCTCCCGGGGCTCTTGGTCTGGGCCCGGTGCCCGCCGGACTGGCCAGTGGCCTGCGGCGGTGGCTCCACGGCAGCCAGGCCGGCCGTCTCGAACACCGCACATCTGCGGTCTGCGTGGGGACTGCGGCTGCCCTGGAGGTCAGAGCGCCTCTTCCCCTGCACACGGGCCTCAGAGAGCGGCCCCGGGTCTTCATGGGCGATGAAAATGGCGGCGGCGGCGGAATCAGCTGGGCCGCTGCTCATGGCGCTAGAGAGGGCCAGACCCGCGGCAGCAAGCTGGTGATTGCCGGCGCCGCTTTCCTCGCCAGAGGCGCGGGCGGCATCCTTTTCGGCCCTGAGGGCGACTCACCCTGCTGGTGCTTCTCCTCCTTCTTCACCTGTGACGGGGTGGCCATAACGCCAGGTTATCACTCGGAGATTGAGGAGCGCGGCTGCTAGAGATCAATGTGGTAGAAGTGGGTGAAGGGGCGGTGCGGCTCGCCAGGGAGATGGCGGGAGAGCAGAGCCTGCCCCAACCTTCGCCTCTTATTGGTGAGCTGGCTGTCACGTGGCATTTCTCCTCCTCCGTGAGCCGACCAATCGGGACCTGTCTGGCGTGAACCCGGAGGGTGTGCCCCGCCCCTTGGGGTCAGCCCTGGCAGAGTCAATAGTGCGCAGCTCCCTGTGCTAAAACCTGGCCCCTGAAACTGCCCGTGTGTGTGTGTGTGTGTGTGTGTGTGTGTGTGTGTGTGTGTGTGTGTTTCTGTTCAGGGCCTGGGGGAGGGGAGAGTATATCAAAGATTTGAGCCACCCCTAATCTGCTTGTCAGCACCAGTGTGGTGGCTGAAGGTCAAGCGATCGCCTGAAAGAAATACCACGCTGGCCGAGAGGCCATATCCCCTCGGCCAGGTGTCTGTCCTTCCTGGTGTCTAGTCCACACACTAGGCCCAGGCACATGGCAGAGGGGACCGTCCCGGAACTCCAGGCCTGTGGATGACCCTACGCGGGGACTGGTGGGTTTGGGGGTTGGAGCGAGGCCTGAAGCAGAGAAAAGGGGCAGGGCCCACACCGTCGCGGCTCCGGACGTTCAGCACTGCTGCCTCGCGCTGCTGCCTCCCTCGGGTCTCACACTCGGGGCTGCGATGGAGGGGGCGGGCCTGGGGGCTGCATTTAGAATTTTTCCCGTAAGGTGGTTCTCCCTGTCTTGTTCCCCTACGCACAGGCCGGGTCGCTTATGATTAGGGATGATACTGAGCTTAAATATTTGTACAGGCTGCATAGTATTCCACTGGTGAATGTACGCGAATTTATTTGGCCTAGTCTCTTGTTTCTGTTGATATGAATATGCTGTGATGCACAGACTGGAACTTTAATATTTGGACGCTCCCTTTTAGTCATGATGACAAAAGGGCTGCACATTCAGTACCCCAAACAGAAAGGCAAATGTAAGAAAACGAGCACCTAATTTCTCACACACCTACAGGCGTGTACTGGAAATCTTTACTTCTATGTTGGTAGAAAGGCTATTCATATATAGTCCATAGTTTTCGATGTTGTTGTTTGATGTCATAAAATGGAATCATTTCTCCATAGATACTGCCTTCTAACCTGCTTTGGGGGTCCAGAAAACACTCTTTCCTTGGCAATAAACAAATATTCACGAGACCAATTTTAAGTACAAAATGATATGATTATAGAAGCAGCTTACATTTTCAAACATTCCAATATTGCCCAATATTTATGTTTTCCCAACTTTTCGCTCTGTGTCGCACATCACTGTGAGGCGCATCCCTCTAACTAAAAGTTGTTCATATCCTCAATTGTGTCCTGGCTACGGATAAATTGCAGACAGAGGAAATTCTCGGTACAGGCCACACAGGTTTCTGAGTCTTTGATTAAAATATTAGCAAGGTGTTCTCCAGAAATTCACCATTCTAATAATTTTGGCAGAATGGGTCGGGAGGTTTCCTGGACTGTATGAGCATCTGGGGTGAAACACAATGCAAAGTGGAATGGAATGGTATTTGGGATGCTAAATAATACGGGATGGAAAATGGGTTTGAAACGGAATGCAGAATGGGATGCAGTGGAGACTGGTTGCAGTGGAAACTGGAATGAAATGGGGAAAGGAGTTTGGACTGGAACAAGATAGGAAATGGAAAATTGAATGGGATGGAAATTGAATGGAATATGATGGGAGAATGGGATGGAAAAGAGAATGGAAATAAATACCTAGTGGTGTGTGGAGTAAAAAGACTCACACACACACACACACATGCACACACACACACCACTTTATGAGAGAAGGAATGGAATAGACAGTGAAATCAAATGTTAAACAAAATAGGAGGGAATCAAAATCCTTAATAAATACGAAGGAATAGAGAACGGGACAGAATGTGCACTGGCCTGAAATCCATGAGAAATGTGTGCTGTAGATTTAAAGTGCCAGAATGGAATAGAAACGAATGGAATGATGTTTCGAACAACATATAGAGTACATGGTATCGAAGGATGAAATAGACAATGAGTCAAAATAAAATGGAATGGACTTGGAAAATGTAATAGTGATGAAATCAGGTATGTACTTAATTAAGAATGAATGAATAGAATGTGTTCCAGTCGTCTACAGCTCCATAACTTCGTGTTGTGGAGCAGTGGCCATTTGATTATGTTCATGCATTCTGTGCACCAAGAATTCAGAAAGATCCGAGCAAGGATGGCTTGTGTCTCTCTGCTCCCCGAGGTTGATATCTGGGGTCTCATCTGGGAACAGTTTAATGGCTGTGAGGTCAGGAGGGAAGGGCAGCAATCAGTGATGATGCCTAGATTTGGGCCACAGTATCTGGGTGGATGGTGGTGTTGCTTTGTGCAATGGGGAAGACTTGCTGGTTTGAGTAGCAGATTGGGGAGACAGTGGGACTCGGCGATCCTGTTGTGAGCACGTTGGCCTCTACACCTTGTGTAGGTGTCCTAGTCATTTGGGGGTATGTATCTCAAGTTTTATGATAGAGGTTATTTTTGTTTTACAGGTCAACGTTCACCAGTTTTTTGGATCAAGTTCTGCTCTGGGGGGCCATTTCAGTTTGCTGTCAGGGATCTTTCCTTTCGTCCTCTCTGAAATCTCTCTGTGCCTTAATCATGATCTCTGGCTTAGTAATAACTCAAATGTCTACAGATTGTCCTGGCGCCTGTTTACAATATACATATATATTTATAAAGCTTGTTTAATTTAAAGAGGTGTCCCTGCGCCTCTTAAAATATACATATATACCTATATGTGTATGTGTATTTGTGTGTGCGGCGGGTGTAGTGTGTGTTTTCTTATTGATTTAAGCGACCTCTTACATCTCCAACTTTCTTCTAAGGAAGCCCCCTGGCTTCGACTCCATTGATGTGTCTTCAGTGCCCTCTCCTTTCTCTTTCCTGTGGCTTCTGTTTAGTGATAGTGTATATGTATGTGTGTACTCATGGAGAAAGTAATTCTGGAAGCCTGAGTTTTGTTCTCGTTATACGTTATACTCTATTTTGTGAATGTTTTCAATGAAATCACAATCCTCTTATGTTCATAAGAATACAGCTATTTGCACTTTGGGATGCAACAACCTTTTCATGTCTAATTAGGAATCAAGCTGTTGTAAGAAACCATGTTCTATCCTATACTACTGGATGGAGCTATACATTCATAGCACCTGGCCAGATGGATATTTGACAATACACAGAAAAAGTCATAATCGTGAAATCCATTTGATGCTACAACTCCTCTTCTAGGCACTAATCGTAAGCAAATACTCACATATAACCAGAAAGTTATAACACTTGAAGGTGACTTTACATCGTCATGTATTTTGAAAAATTTGAAGCAACCTAAATTTCCAGCAGGATACTGCAGGTCCATAGAATAAACTTATGCAGATTTTTAAAGATGATTTCAAAGAACGTTTAATGCCATTGAAAATGGCTGTGTTGTGCAAATAAAATAAGACTATATACTGAATAAACTGATTTATATTTACATCTATCTACCTACCCATCTTTACATATAACTAGCTCTCTATATACCTATCAAAGAAGGAAATCTTGCCATTGGCCAAAACACGGACGCACCTCGAGGACATGATGCTGATCGAAATAAGCCAAGCACAGAAAGACAGATACTGCATGATGTCTTTTATATGTGGAATCTTAAAAAAAAAAAAGTCAAACTCACAGTGACAGAGAAGAGAATGGTGGTTGCCAGGTACTGGAAGGTGGGGAAAAGGGGAAATCGTGATCCAAGGGTACAAATCTTCAGTTACAGGACGAATAAGTACTGGAGACCTAATGGACAGCATGGTGACTACTGTTAATAATGTTGTAGCCTATACTTGAAATTTGCTAAGAAAGTAGATCTGAAGTGTTCTCACCACAAAAAAAGGTAGCTATCTGAGATCGTGCGTGTGTTAATTAGCTTGATTTTGGTAATCATTTCACAATGTATACACATATCAAAACATCACATTGAATACCGTAAACATACACCGTTTTATTTGTCAATCCTACCTCAATAAAGCTGGGAGGTGTAGATCTCACTTGCTGTAGAGGAATGGTTCTCTCTCTAGACGTCCCATTGGAGGGGCATTTTGCCCCCAGGCGATATCTAGCAATGTTTGGAGACATTTGTCTTTGTCATTCTTGAGTGAAAGGGGAGGTGCTACTGGCACCCAGCGGATCAAGGCTAGGAGGGGTGCTGCGTAAACCACCCCCCACCCCCCGAATGCACAAGACAGCCTCCTACAAGAATTATCTGGTCCAAAATGTCAATAGTGTCAAGGTTGACAAGCCCCGTGGAAGTGCATTTAGATAATTCAGAAAAGCTTAAAGCAACATTTAAATCACAAGCAATCATGCCAGTGATTGATAACTATTGCTAAAAGTTTGATATGTGCACATGTTAAATTTCGTATGTTAAATTTGTACTTCATAATCACCAAGAGAGTACGGTTGAGGTAAAGTATTTCATTTTCAAGGTTAATTCTTCCTCCCCCATCTACAAATGCTTTTCCAGTGTTACAGATATTTCCTGTGCTTCAGAAATCATGCCCCTTAGGGTTTGTAATTTCAGCTCATTTACATAGAGGGATATCCCACCAGTATCAATCCTTCATCATCTATCTTCTCATTTTCACCTTTCTGATTTCCAAGTATTTACATGTTTGGTTAAGGTAAAGAAGAGCTGTGCTTCATAAAGCAATGCATCTGATACGTAAAGGGTAGTGGGGTTGAATAGCCGGGTCACAGCAATCTGATGACCCCACCAGTGACTGGATTCGGAACGGGCATTTCCCAGATGTAGTGGATGAGATACGGGACAATGTCAGCTTGGAGTCTTTGGAGAGCGTTTTCTCAGCTCTTCAAGAAATAAAACAGACACAACAGACTGTTCATACACACACACACACACACACACACACACACACACACACACTCGCACACACAGACACAGAAATTTAAAAGAATGTGTATATCTAGCATTATAAATAACAAGTGAATTTAGTATGATATTGCTAGATGTACTGTCAATTACAAAATCCCCTGGGATTTCTATATCCTAGCATGGAAGACATAAAGAGAAAACTTTTAAATGCAATTTCTCGTAGCATCGGAAAACACCAAATGCCTGGGAACAAATGTAGCAAGGGTTCCCACGACCTCTGCCCAGGCATCTACATAACTTTTCGGAGAGAATTGAAAGAAGACCTACCTAAATCAGAAATATATCATGGTTTTGCGTCAGAAAACAATATCATGAAAGTAAATTGAAGAGAGAATTCTAACGAAAACGATCCGTGGATTCAATGCAATCTCAATTAAATTTCCTGAAAATGGAAATTGGCACACTGCTTCCAAATTATATAAGGATATCCAAGATCCGAGGAAAGCCAAGCCACTGGAAAACAAGAACACTTTTTAGGACCTTCACAGCCAAATAGCAAGACCAACTATAAAGCTACAATGATTAAAGATAGTGTGGTATGGGCAAGATAATAGACAAATAGGCCAAAGGAGCAAAGAGGACAGTCCACAGACAGACTCGCATATATGTGGTCACCCCCATTTACAACAGACGTGCCACCTCCGTGCTCTGGGAGCAGGATGGTCTATTAAATAAGCAGAGCTGCACTAATTGGATATCCATGTGGAAACAATTGACTTTGGCCCCTCACTTACACCATACACAAGAATTAATTCCAGAAGTTAGGTTTTCTACACCATAATGTGTAAGCGTCCCTGTATGATCTTGGGGTAGACCAAAGTATCTGCAACAGGACACAAACACACTAACCTTAGAGGAAAACATTGATAATTTTGACTGTATCGAAAAAAAGGGCCTGCGTTCACCAAAACACACATTTAGAGACTGAAAAGATAAAGCCCCAGGACGGGAGAAAGATATTTGCAATATACATCTATCCCACAAATGTCTTACGTACAGAATATATTGCCTCCTAAAATCAAGAAGGAAAAGGGACAGTGCAATGAACAATTGGAAAAATATGTGAACAGGAACTTCACAGAATAGGACACCCAAACGACTGACCAATAAACAAACAAACACCTGCTTGAGCCCGGTCACCAGGCATATGCAAGGGAAAATCCCAGTGACATATCCCAAAACACCTGCCAGGACAGCCAAGACAACTAGCAGCATCCAGGCTTGGTGAGGATAGGGAGGAACCCTGTTTACATTGCCCGTGGGAGTGTAAATTGGTACCAGCACTTTGGAAAGCCGTTTGGCAGTATCTGTTGAAGCGGAACATGTGCATTTTCTATAACCCAGCAATCGTGCCTGTGTCAGTTGTCTATTCCTGCATAACAAACTGCCACAATCTTAGTGTCTTTATCAGCTCACAGTTCCGTAGGTCAGAAGTGCACGTGGCACGGCCTTGTTGTCTGCTCGGCCTATCACAGGGTGAAATCAGGTGTTGGCCAGGCTGTGTTTCTTTGTGGAGGCTCTGAGGAGGAATCCAATTCCAAGCTCATTCAGGTTACTGGCAGAATCACTCACACTCCCGGCTTCTCCAGTCGAGGCCCACCGCTGCTTGCCACGTCGGCCACCCCGTGCCCACTCTCATGCTTGAGTCTCAGGAAAGGCCCAGGGTAGTTTCACAGCTCACCTGATTAGGTCTGGCCCACCCAGGATAACCTCTTTATGGGAAGGTCAGTCCACAGATCAAGACCTTCATACATCTGCAAAATCTGTTTCCCCATATAATGGAACATAATCACAGGAGTGACAGCTCATCACAGTCACGGGCTCTTCTCACACTCAACGTGCAGGGGTTATACAAGGTGGGGGGGGGGCCATTGGGGGTCACCTTAGACTTACCCCTACCACAGTCTGCCTTCTGGCCCCCAGGCATCCACTGGTCCCACATACAGAATGCGTTCACCCCATACCGCAGTCTCCAAACTTCTCATCCTATTCCAGCATCAGCTCAATTCCCAAAGCTCACCTAAATCTCAACATTTCAAAGTCCAAACTCTCCTCATCTCAGCCACGTAGATCAGGCACAGATGAGGTTCCTGGGTATGACCATCCAGGTCCACTCCTGGGACACAATCCGTCTCCAACTTCAGGCCGGTGACACTAAAGTGGCAAGCTATCTTCCTCTAACACTCCCAAAATACAGTGATGGGAGAAGCCCAGGATAACAGCTGTGAACATTCCACCTTAATACCGGGGGAGGGAGGATGGAAGGTAGAAAGGAGTCAGAGTGCCAAAGCAGGTTGGAAATCCGGCTGGGAGAACACCCGAAGTCTTTGATAAAGTTTCAAAGCCTGGAACAATCCTCGGTGCCTCTCAGTTCTGCCCCTGGGCCCTCAGTTCTTCCCTCTGAGTCATCCTTCCTTTTTCATGAAAGGCAGCAGGTGTCCGCAGCTGAGTAGTGCTGTCAGCCTGCTCCCCGCCAGCCAGCGGCATCTTAGGGGTCCGACAGCCTCTTCATTTTGTACTTTCTCTTTCCCTTTAAGTCCGAGCTGGCAGTGTTTCTGCTGCTTGACGTTTCTCAAGGACCCTGTGGGTCTTGTGTGCATTTCACTGGCATTCACTCAGTCACACAAAAGCCCCATCCTAGATGTGTTCAAGAGAATCCCTTCTTCATTTGGGGGTCCTGCTGAGATGACTGAGGGACAGCACCCCTGAGCTTCCCCGAGGCCCGCCCGCATAGTTCAGACAATCTGTGAGAGGAGACGTACCTTCAGTTTCTTGAAAGGGATTTTTGTGTGACTGAACACTCTGACCTTCGGGGCTCTCTGGGCTTCCAGCAAACTTTTGAACAACCTCACCCTCTGCTTTCTCTCTAGGCCGCACTTCCAGAAGCAACCTCTTAATATCAGCTCCTCTTCCCTTCCATCTACACAGGCTGAGAATTTCCTGAATCATCGAGTCCTGGTTCCTGCTGTTAAACAGTTCTTCCCACGGTGTATCTTCCTCCTCTCACCTTCTGCTGTAAACAGCAAGAAGAAACCAGGCCGCTCCTTCAACATTTTGCTGGGAAGTCTCCCCAGCCACACGTCCAAGCTGAGTATCTGTGAGGTGGGCTTTGCACGTACTTGGAGGATGCATCCTGCTGCGCTTGCTGCCCCAGAGAAGGCGGGTCCCCCTTCCTGTAGTTTCCGGGAACATGGTCCTCGATCCTTGTGGAGCCCTCACTGTCAGAAACCTCCAAGTTCACATTTGCACCAAAAGCCGGAGATGTAACAGTACTTTGGGATCTCTCGGAGGCAATTTAGGGTTTCCCTAAGATTCTCCTTATTGTACGAGAGCCCCCACCGGCAGTGTCATTCAGTTCCAGACGGGTACCAACAGTCTGCTCGAGGCAAGCCAGGTTTCTTCTCTTACGCCGCCCGCATTCTGCTGGCCTCCACCCGCCGCCTGGCCCACAGAGCCACGTTCCTCACCTGTATTTCCTTCTTTCCATAAAACTCCAGGCAACAAGCTTGTTAGACTTTCTGCCACTACAAAGCAGGGATCCCCCTTCCTCCAGGGTACAACATCACCTTCCTCCGTCCTTCGCGACCCTCACCAGCAGCGTCCTAAAAGGCCAGACTTCTCCTCACGGTCTGTCTGAGGCAAGTAAGGCTTTTGCCAAGGCGACTGAGGTTGTCTCTGTCAGGCAGCAGAAAATTCTTTAGCCTTCGCCACTGTCCGGTTCTAGAGCCACGCCCACAATTTCAGGGGTTTGCAGCGTGTGATGGTTCATTTTAGGTGTCAAAGGCACACGTGGAGTAGTGGTGAAGCATTACTTCTGGGTGTGTCTGCGAGGAGGTTTCCAGAGGAGATTGTTCTGGAGTCTGTGGACGGAGTGGGGAAGTTCTGCCCTCAGTATGGGCAGGCACCGTGTCCCCGGCTGGGGTCCTGCATAGGACAAAAGTGGGGAGATAAGGATTTCCTCGCTTTCTCCCTGGGAATTGGGACACTCTCCTTCTCCTGCCCTTGGACATCAGAAGTCCAGGCTCTCTGCCCTTGGGACGGCAGGACTTACACCAGCGGCCCGCCGGGTTCTCAGGCCTCTGGCCTCGGACTAAGAATCACAACATCGGCTTCCCCCATTCTGAGGCTTTTGGACTTGGACTGAGCCACGGCAACAACACCGTAGGGTCCCCGTTTGCAGACCGCCTGTCGGGGGACTTCTCAGGCTCCATCACTGGGTGAGCTAATTCCCCTAACAGCATCCCCTCTCCTAGATCTCTACCTCCATCTCTGTCTCCATTTCTATCTGCATCTACACGTATCCTGTTGGTTCTGTGGCTCTGGAGAGCCATGACTAGTACAGGACGGCAGCACCCCGCATCCAGGAACCAAAATCTATACTGGTTTTTATCGGTGTGGGTCAAACCACTACACTCTTAGCCGCTTAAACCAACACTCATTTACTAGCTCACAGTCGTGTAGGTCAGAAGTCTGTGCACTGTGTGACTGGCTTCCGTGCTCAGGGTCTCACAGGGTGGGATGCTGCTGGACTTGCTGTGCTCCTTTCCGGAGTCTCTGGGAAGAAGCCCTTGCAGACCATCCATGTTGTCAGCTGAATTCAGTGCCCAGCGGCTGGCGGACTGAGGCCCCCTTTCTCTTGCTGGCTGTCAGCAGGGGGCAACATTCAGCACCTAGAGGACACCTGCAGTTGCTTGTCACCTGGCCCCCTCCAAATGCTCTCTCATGCTTCCCATCTCTCTTGCAGCAAATGCCTAGGCCTTTGTAAGGGATCGCCTGATTAGGTCTGGCCCACCCCGAGTAATCTCTCCATGGTAAGGGCAACCGATCCGTGACCTTAATTTCACCTGCAAAATCCTGTTTGCCACAAAAATAATGCAATCACGGCAGTGACATCTGGTCACATGCATGGTTCCACCCCAACGCAAGGGGAGGGCATTATAAAATTCAAGGGTCAGTGGGGCCCTTCATAGAATTCTGGCTATCACACAGTCCAAGTCTGTACAGAATATTATAAGGAATAAAACAAGCACATATCCAGACATGCAGCAACACAGGTGGGTCTCAAAGTGAGAGTATTAAGCAAAAGAAGCCAGGTGTAGGAATGTCTACGATCTGTGATTCTGTCTGTATAATGTTTACAAACAGGCAAGGAACCTCTAGTAACACAGGCAGTTACTTTGAGGGGAGATGACTAGATAGGGGGCATAAGACAGCTTTCTGGGGTGCCAGCAATTTTCTACATACTGTACTGGTCTTTGTGGCGATTTCATGCAAGTGCTTGCTTCGTAAAACGTCACCAATTTCTTGTTTCTTAAGATCTGTGCATCTGTATGGACCTCAGGAAAATCAGCAAGAAAAAATCAGACAACCCCTTAAAAAGTGGGCAAAGGACATGAACAGAAACTTTTCGAAAGAAGATAGACTAACGGATAACAAACATCTCTCATCATCAGGGAAATGCAAATCAAAACCACAATGAGATATCACTTAATTCCAGTGAGAATGGGCTTTATCACAAAGTCCCAAAACAATAAATATTGGCGTGGATGCGGAGAGATAGGGACACTCAGACACTGCTGGTGGGACTGCAGACTAGTGCAACCTCTGTGGAAAGCAATACGGAGATACCTCAAAGAGCTACACGTAGAACTGCCATTTGATCCAGCAATCCCATTACTGAGCATCTACCCAAAGGAACAGAAGACATTCTATAAAAAAGACATCTGCACTAGAATGTTTATAGCAGCACAATTCACCATTGCAAGGATGTGGAAACAACCCAAGTGCCCATTAATACATGAGTGGGGCCGGGCGTGGTGGCTCACGCCTGTAATCCTAGCACTCTGGGAGGCCGAGGCGGGTGGATCACTTGAGGTCAGGAATTCGAGACCAGCCTCAGCAAGAGTGAGACCCCGTCTCTACTAAAAATAGAAAGAAATTATCAGGACAACTAAAAATATATATAGAAAAAATTAGCCGGGCATGGTGGCCCATGCCTGTAGTCCCAGCTACTCGGGAGGCTGAGGCAGGAGGATCGCTGAGCCGAGGAGTTTGAGGTTGCCGTGAGCTAGGCTGATGCCACGGCACTCACTCTAGCCCGGGCAACAAAGCGAGACTCTGTCTCAAAAAAAAAAAAAAAAAAAACATACATGAGTGGATTAATAAAATGTGGTATATGTATACCATGGAGTTCTACTCGGCCACAAAAACCAATGGTGATCTAGCACCTCTTGCATTATCCCGGATGGAGCTGAAGCCCATTCTACTACGTGAAGTATCCCCAGAATCGAAAAAAAAAGCACCACAGGTACTCACCATCAAATTGGTATTAACTGATCAAAAAAAGCGCACATGTAGTAATAACATTCATCGGGTGTCGGGCAGATGGGAGGGGGAGGTGCGGGTGGGTATATTCACACCTAATGGGTGCAGTGTGCACCATCTGAGGGATGGACAGGCTTGAAGCTCTGACTCAGGTGGGGCAAAGGCAATATACGTAACCTAAACATTTATAAGCCCGTAATATGCTGAAATGAAAAAATAGATAAATGAAAAAGATCTGCGTACTCTTCTCTTCATATGTTATCTTTCAATTAAAAATTATTGATGAAAATAGAAAAATGTGTAAAACACATACACAGAAAAGGACAGAAACACCCTTCAGACTCCAGATCCCTTCTTGCAAGTCTAAAATCCCAAATGCTGTGAAAACAAATTATTTTTCCTGACTCATTTGTTCATGAGAGATGACCTGAACTGACAGGATGCTGTTTGTAGTCTTTATTCATCCTTCTTGGCGTGAATGCTTGTGTTCTTCTGCAGAAATATTGCTTTATTAGATTCAGCATTGGTATCCCAGGGCCTGCTACGGTTCCTATTTTAAGCAAGATATAAGGATTCTGAAACATTTGCTCTCAGACTTTCAGGTAAGGCATTGTGGATAGGTGGTAGTAGAGGGTTTTAGTATAATTCTGCCAGCCAAAGACAGACAAAGTGGACAACTAAGAAAGACTGAAGAGAACCTATCAGAGATGGATTGTGTTTCTGGAGTGTTTTTTTCACCATTTCAGATGATGTGGTTTTTCTCCTTTGAGCTATGGATACGATGGATTATTAAAATACTTCCTATTATTATACCATCTTCTCATGACTACAAAAACTAGCATGATGAGGTCGATTTTCTACATACTGTTGGTATTTCTCCACTGAAGCCGTATGGATAAAAACATAAATCTACTTTCATGAGTGATACATACCCACATTTCTCTGTCTGCGTGTCTGTGTGTGTGTGTGTGTGTGTGTGTGTTTGTGTGCGTGTGTGTGTGTGTGTGTGTGTGCACGCGCGTGTGGTGCTTGTGGACTCCCGTGCACGTGCCATCGTTTCCAGATTGTGTTATCAGACTTTAGGCTACCGTCATTTGATAAAGTCAGAAGATTTCTATCTTTGTTTCCACCTTCCAAATCAATGTAATAAGGCTTCAAATCTGAGTTTTCTGGAAAGAATTGGATAATGGTATTTGTCCCTACTTGTACTTAGCTGAAGAAAATAACACCGTTTTTAGATAAAGCTATGACTACTCAAAATGCGCATTCTAGGACAGGCAGAGAAGTCTATGAGAGAGAACCTGGATGCTGACATTGGACAGACTTAGGAGACAGTCTCAGATACACCTCCTACTCAGCGTCTGCTTTTCAGCAAGTTACTTCATCTCTGTTAGCCTTACTTTCTGCATTAGTGAAATGGGAATACAGTCCCCTCTCTTTCATTGTTCCCCAAGACTTGGCAGAGGGCAACTTTCACGCTGCCACCCTAGCCAATTAGCGTGCACACCTGCTGTGATCACGAGCAACATGTGCGCAATGAGAAACTGATAATGACAACTGACATCAAAAAGCAAGCAAGACGTAATAACTGTACTAGTAATTGTATGTATTTGGGGGGATTTCTTTAATCTTCAAATTACACTGCGAATCTCTGTGCATTCCGTATACAACTTCTAGAGTATTTCTGCATAAAATGCACCACGTATTATTTCATTTTCTCAAATCACATATGTATGGGATTTTAAGAGTTAAATAGAAATACTGGCATTCAATGAAAACAGAAATCACTTGGTTCCAAATCCCCCGCCCACGCACACATACACGCTTGTGCTGCTGGCTCCCCACCACAACCACTTTCACCTTTTATCTGCTTCTCCGGCTACTTAGCGTGATATTTGCAAATCACAGGCGTAGACCGAGTGTGGCATATTTCCAAAATGGCCACAGATGAGACTTGTGGTTTCAGCTCCGCATGCAAAGAGGCAAGAAATCACCAATTCCAGCCTTACGACAAGAAAACGCTGGAAAGACAAAATCAACATAATTTTGGGGCTCATCATCGAAGGGAAAGGGTAGGACAAACAACCACCCTGGAATCTTCAGAGACTGTCAGATCCAGAGTGTCAGGAGTGAGAAGTGCTCACCTGGTCGGGAAGCTTCTGCAGTCATAAGCTGGCAGGACCCCTTCAGTGCTAAATAGGATGATTAACTGCTTGAGACTGGCAGAGAGGAAGAGTACTCACTGTCAAATCCCCCCAGATCCTTCTCCAAGACAAAGGCTTACTCTCCAGGGCCAAAGACTTTGCCAGAGCCTCGTCCCCAGTGGAGGAAGGCCATTCCTCCCACCCCTGCCCCTCTAGGCTTCCTGTCTCCCCTGAGGAAAAAAGTAATCAAAAGGGGTCCAGTCTTCAAGGAAATTATTTGGGGATACTGCAGCCAGGCAAAGGATGGGGGGGGGGCGGCAGGGAGAAGGAAATACCACTGCAGAAGCACTTATGAAAGTGACAGTCCGACGACACAGTTCCACAGTAAGACTGAGATCCAGTCAAAAAGCCTTGGAGTTCTTTCCCTCCCGCACACGTTACCACCACACCAAGCAACTGGGCTCCAGGGAAACAACAGTGGATGATAGCTGACGCTGTTGCCAGACCCAGACCCTATCTGAGCAGGAGTACTTTGGGAAGCCCAAATTCAAGAATGGGGACAGAAAAAGGAGACTAGAAAGAGTAGAAGCCTCTGCCACATATAGCTACAGCAACCATAAAACACAGCCCGGCTCCCAGCCAGATGAACACGCATACGCACAGTAAAAGCCTCTTTATATCAGGTCCTATTGCCGAACAGAACACGTGTGGCTTGCAACAAAAGAAATTACAAGACATGCAAAAATAAAATAAAATAGAAATAGAGAGGAAGAGACAAAGCTAGCATTGGAACCTGTCCCAGGTATGACACAGATGTTGGAATTGTCAGACAGGGAATATAAAATAACTGTGACTGGTACAGGAAGTACTCTAACGGAAAAGCGGACAACATGCAAGAGCAGATGGCTAATGTAGCAGAGAGATGGGAATTCTGAGACACAATTAAAAGGAAACACTAGAAATGAGAAACACTGTCACACAAATGACAAGTGTCCTTCAGGAGCTCATCACTAGATTCAGCACAACCAAGGTAAGAATCCAAGAATCAGTGAGCTTGCAGATAGGTCGTAGGTCAACAGACACGCAAAGGGAAAAAAAGATGGGATAAAAACAGAATCGAACGTCCTACTGTGTGAAAATGCAAGTGGTTTTACCTATGAATCTGAACACCACACAGAGAAAGAGGACAGAGAGAACAGAGCAGAAGAAATATTAGAAGCAGTAAGGACTGAGAACTCTCAAAATTAATAACAGACACCAAACCTCACAGCAAATATCAAGCATCATAAATACCAAGTACACACACACACACACACACACACACACACACACAACACAAACTCCCATCTATACATACTATATTCAACCTGGAGAAAAGTGAAGACTGAGAAAATGTAGCAAGTAGAAGCCAGAGGCTAAAATCACCCTACTTACAGAAGGAACGTGGGCTAGAACTGCAGCTGACTAATCATCAGAGCCCAGGCAAAGAAGAAGAGAGTACACTGAAATAGTAAAGTGTTGAATGAAAACAAAAATCAGCTACTCAGGATTCTCTATCCAGCAAAACTATCATTGAAAAGTATAAGAAATAAAAACTTTCTCAGACCAATACAAGTTGAGCAAATTAATGTTCAGAAATGTTGAAAGATGGAAGGAAAATAGCAAAGATCAGAC
Source organism: Lemur catta (assembly GCF_020740605.2). Classification (NCBI taxonomy): domain Eukaryota; kingdom Metazoa; phylum Chordata; class Mammalia; order Primates; family Lemuridae; genus Lemur; species Lemur catta. The sequence goes on along the minus strand of NC_059155.1, from coordinate 56,616,265 downwards.
ACTTGAAGCTACATGAGGAAAGGACGAGAGTCCGTGAAGGAACAAAGGGAGGTAAAATGACATCTTTTCTGTTGCTCGTTCTTGCAAGATGGAAAGGATAACTGTAGGTTTAAAATAACCGTTTCAGTGCATTGGGTTACTATGGCACATGGACACGCAAAATGAGTGACAGAAGCAGAGGGAGTAACTGGGAATTCTCTTTCACTGGGAACCTGCACCACTCACTAAGTGGTATAGTGTCATTTCATGGGGACGGAGATAGGTAAATATACATATTGTGAAGTCTAGGGCAACTACCAAAACCTCCTGTACAGGCAGGATAAGCCATACACTAAGAGAGGATATAAAGAACCTCAATTAAAACCCGTGGAGGCAAAAAAGAGGGGATTTGGATATGGTTATCTATGTAGAGAACTCCACGGTATTTCAAAACACCGCTGAATAAATAAATTGGTTTTTTAAGGTCACAGTATACAAAATCAATATAACAATGACAATGGTTTGCCTACATATGAGGAGTGAGCCATCAGGATGTGATATTTTTAAAAAATTACCCCTGACAATAGCAACCCTACATATGAAGTGCTTAGGTATAAACGTAGCAATTATGTATAGCATCTCCTTGTGGAAAACTACAAACATTCATGGGAGAAAAATCTAAAGAAATAGAGGGATATGTCATCTCTATGGACTGAGAGATTCGTAATTGTTAAGATTTCCATTCTTCATAGATTTACCCATAGAAACATCAGAATCCCAATCAAAATTGCAGCAATCTTCGTGTAGATATCAACATATTGACTCTATATTTGGTATTGAGAAGCAAAGGTGCTAGAATAGACAAACAACTACAAAATAGCGGAACAAGTTTGCAAAACTCATACTATCTGATTTCAAGACTTATTATAGAGCTAAAGTAACCAAGGCAGTGTAGTATTGGCATAAAATATACACAGAGTCCAGTGCAACAGAATGGGAAGCCCAATAATAGATTCACACAGAGATCTCTCAACTGATCTTTGACAAGGGCACAAGCTCAATAAAATGGAAAACGGATAGCTTCTCCAGTAAACAGTGTTAGAAAAGTCTGGAGTCCATGTGGCCAAAAGAAATTAACCTAGACCAGGACCTTACACTTTCACAGAAATCAACTGACAAAGGACCAAAGTCCTGTATGTAAAAATTCAAAATAGAAAAGTTCTGAACAAAACACAGGAAGAAATCAACATGTCTTTGTGTTTGCTGACAAGGTTTTAGAGGCAAAACCTAAAGCACGATCCATGAACAAAAAGCAATAATTTGGATTATATTAAAACTCAACACTTCTGCTCTGTGAAAAAAAATATTGTTAAGAACAAAAGAGAGAGATGCTAAGGACCAGAAGAAACTATTTACAAAACACACGTTTGAGAAAAGACTTGTCTCCAAATATATGAAGAACTGTTAAAACTCAAAAAAAAAAAAAAAAAACCCACATAACCCAACATAAATATGAGAAAAAGGTCTGAGTAGACACCTAAGCAAATAAGATGTAGAAGTGATAAACAGGCATATGAAAGAATGTTTACTATCATTTGGCTTCAAGGAAATGCCAATTAAAACAATGAAGAAATAACACTAATATCTAATACAATGGCTAAGACCCCCAAACTGACAAACCAACTACAGCTGAGGATGTGGAAAAGCAGGAACATTCATTCGTGTAAAATTGCATGTCTGTATCTTCCACTGAATTCGGAAGGCAGTTTGACAGTTTGAGAGGTTCTTAACAAAGTTCATCATATTCCTGCCACTCCATCCAGCATTCCCGCCATTAAGTATTTGCCCACTTGATTTCAAAACGCATGTCTAAATAAAAGAGAAATCCAGAATTAGTAAAAAGAAATTCATTCAGAAGGATTGTTACAAGGAGGTGTTGTGGGTGGGGGTGGGGGAAGGGACTATTGCAGGAGGACGTGAATAAGTAAAGCAGAAGTCATGTGTTTGGGCAATGAAATTATCATGCGCGTATGTGTGCCTGCGTGTGTCTGTGTGCGTGTGCATGTGTGTGTATGCATGCGTGTGTATGTGTGTGCATGCACGTGTGTGTATGCGTGCATGTGTGTGTGTGCATGTGTGTGTGTGTGTGTGTGTGTGTGTGTGTTATAGACTAAAGGTTTGTGTCCTACCAAATTTCATCTGTTGAAGGCCTAACCTGCAATGTGATGGTACTTGCAGGTGGGGCCTTTGGGAGGTATATAGGTTTCAATGAAGTCACGAGGGTGGCATCTCTATGATGGGATTAGTATCTTTATAAGAAGAGGAAATGAAGATAACTCTCCCTGTGAGGACAGAGTGAGGAACTTTAATGGTGGTTACATGACACAGCATTGCTCAAAATCCATAGAAATCACAGCACACAGAGTGAAACTTAATGTATTCAAAATTTTCAAGCGTCACTAAGGAAGTCGGGGGATATCAGGATGAAATGCAGAGTGTGACAAAAATATCTAACCCAGCAAATGTATAAAAAAACTTCACTGAAAGGTGGGAGGTACAATGTGCTGATCTAAGGAACTCTGGAAATGAAAGAAGTTTGTAAAGCTAAAGACAAAGGAAAGTGCACCTATGCACCGTAATCTAGCGGATAAATCTGTTGCCCGTGTGGACACAGGTTAAGAAATCTGACACAGCACCCAGTACATGGAACCGAACAATCAATAAATGGATGGTGGATGCGGGGAGGCACGTTTCTCACCGCTGCAGTGGGAGGTACGGATCTGACAGTGGCAGGGCAAGAATGATTCACACGGTGATGGAACAGAGGTGGAGACATCGGTGACAACTCCCAGGTAGCTTCTTACAGATACTCATGACCACATATAACAGAGATGTGTATACACATGGGTTAGTATATGCACATGTATTTTCTTTTGTTTCGGCTGAGAGGGCCTGGACACCACTCACCCCAGTAACAACAAGCACACCTAGTGCCCAGACATTGCGTGAGATTATAAACTAAAGTACGAAATAAATATCTGTGAGAGTATCATGATCTAAATAAGTGACTGAATCAAGAAATACATGGAGAGGCATAGAAAGATCTGTCGTGCTGAAGGATTCCAGAGGATTCATGTATACACGCTCTGCCCCAATGAAAGGGTAACTCCCCACCAGTTAAGCGTGGTCTGTTCTCAGTGACTTCCTTCCAAAGAGTAGAGCCTGGAAAGGGATTAAAAAGAGTAACTTTACATTGGAGAAATCTGTCAAACACTACTTCAGCCAGGTGATCAAGGTCAACTTCAGCAGTCAAAGCTCGTGTTTATATCAAATACCCTTGATATGGTTAGACAACAATGGCTTTTTACCTTTGCATTGTTACTCCCATAACTCACATGGGTCTAAACTCGAGAAAACATCAGGAAAGTCTCAACGGGGGGAGATTCTGCCAAATGTCTCACGAGTAACCCTCAAAACTCTCAAGGTCATCAAAACAAGCAAGTCTGAGGAATTGTCACAGCCAAGACAAGCCTAAAGTGACATGACGACTAAAGGCAGTATGGCGAGCTGGATGGCATCATGGAACAATGAAAGGATAGTAGGGAAGAACAAAGAAAACCTCAATAAAGCATGGACTTTAGCTTCTTCTGCCTCTTGGGAACCACCACCAGGGAACCGCTGGGGCCCCTGTGTCAGTAGGTAAACCAAGCAGGCAAAAGTGGCATTGCAAAGGCTCTGAAAATTAAACTTTTGGAAAATCCAGAACCTGAAAGTGGACAGCAGATCTGCACGCCAAACCTAAACAAGGCGGATGACAGCTAAGATGAAATATTTAAATAGTTTCCAGAGACTCCTAACATAATGGCCAAGATATCTTGTGTACAATAGAAAATAACCCACCACATCAAGGACCAGGACAATCACAGGTGGAATGAGAACCTACGATCAAGTGGTGACAAAACAGCGATGAATCAGATGTGGCAGGCAGTCACCTGACAAACATTTTAAGGCAACCATCATCAAAATGCTTCTTTAAGAAATTACAAATATTCTAGAAACAGATGAAAAATATGAAATCTCAGTGATAAACAGAACTTATAAATTGGGAAACTATGGAAGAGAAAAAAAAAAGAATAACAAATTTGGAAACATTGCTGGATGGGCTCAATAGTAGACTGGAGCTGACAGAAGATACTGTTGTTGTAACTGAGGACTGATTACTAGGCTCTACCCATTCTGAGCAAGAGACAGATAACAGACTGAAAAAATAATGAACAGATCCTCAGAGCATTTCAGACGATGACAAAGTTCCAACATCCCTACGATCACACTCTCCAAAAAAGAGAGTGGAGTTGAAAGAGCAGGATAGGAATCCAAGGCGGAAAATGTCAAATATTCGATGAAAACCACAAACCTAGAGATTCTGGAAAATTAGTGAACCTCAGATAGGAGAAACACAAATAAATCCACGCCAAGACACATTCTCATGAATCTCTTGGAGCTCATAAACATCGAAAACAGCAAGAACAAAATGGTGCCGAGATTATAGGGCAACCCCAACTAAAGGAAAGGCCAATTTCTCCTCCAAGCAGCAGGAGCCATTAGGAAGTATAAATACATCTGCAAGTGTGGAGAACAAAGTACTGTCAATCCTGGATTTTGCATCTCATGCAGGGACACCATCCCTCATGGATGAAGAGGAATTCAAGACATCCTCAGGAAAAGGAAAACTAAGAGATTTTCTCACTAGCACACCTTTGCTGAAAGCATGGCTAAGGTCTTTGCTTAAAATAGAAAGGAAACAATAGAAGGACTCTAGGAGTATCAGAAAGAAATAAAGTGTCATAAACCAGAAACATCTGTAGGGAACATACATTAAGCCACCCTTTTCCCTGTGAATTGTGCTAGTCATATTAGATAGAGCATTAAAACAAAGATTATAAAATCATCGGACGCTCCAGGCAATTTTGTTGAAAAGTGAGGAAGATGAGGTGCCTCCCTGGGCCTAATGTTTCCACACTTCTATTGAAGTGATGAAAACTGGATACCAGTAGGCCGTGATAAGTAACATACATCCATTGTACGTTGCAGAGCAACCACAGAGACGATTTTGCAGAGCAAAACACTCAGAAACACTTCTTAGAAACCAAGATAAATCCTGTAAAGTGTTCAGATAAGCCACAGAAAGGCCGGAGAGGAGGAACAGATGGATCAGACACAAAGGAAACAAAGGATAAGTTGGTGGACTTAAACAGCAGCCCAGCAGTCATGACCCTCATGGAAGTGAACTAAATACATGGAGTCCCAGGCAGACATTGGCAGAGTCAGGAAGAATCACGACCTACCCACACCATGTTGTGTGATACTCACGTCCATTTCAGCTGACGCAGGTAAACAAAATGGAAAAGGATGGAAGAAGCCACATCACACAAACGTTCATTTCAAAAGCCAGAGTAGGTCTATTAATTTAGTAGCTAAAGTAGACTTCATCACAAAGAAAACTGAGAGTTAATAAGGAAACATTACATCACAATAAAAGAATCAATCCTCCAGGAAGACTAAGAGGACTCTTTGCCCGCCCCTGCCACCCACTCCTCCAATTAGCCTTCCCTCGGGGGCCTTCCTGTCTCTTCCCAGAGCACCCTGTTCTCGTCCCTGTCAGAGCAAAGGTCTCCATATGCTGGTGACTGTATTTGTGTGTGACTGACCCTAAATGAGAGTAAGTGCTTTGGAAAGCCTGGTGCATGTGCACATCCCAGAGCTCGGTGCCAGTACCGGATGCCCAGCAGGTGCGTCCTGAATGAATGACCCCCTGCAGACCGCATCTGGGGCCAGCAAAGGCTGTTTTGATAGGGTCAAGGGAAGGGTCTCTCTGCATCACATTCAACACGTGGCCAATCCTGCTGGTGCAGACGAGGAGGCAGCCCAGTGACTGAGTAGGAAATGAGGGGCGGGGGGCACACGCTTGGCAGGCTGCGAGCGCCATGGGCAGAGTGAGGAACCGCGCGACTGCTCGGCGGCGGAGGCGAAAGCGTCCCAGGGATTCTCCCGCCGCCTGCGCAGCCATCGCGGTCATGGGCGCCAGCCGCCCGCGGTGTCCCCGTGTCCAAGTCGGGGTCGGGGTCGGGAGCCAAGCGGCCGGGAGGGAGCGGGCGGCGGCCAAGAGGTGGCGGGGAAGGTCGCGGCGGAAGCGCTGGTGGCGGAGGGTCCGCGAGGCCCGCCTCAAAGATCTGCTGTCCCCCGGGCCACCCGCGAACCCGCTGGCGCCCGCCGCGTCCCCCCAGGAGCTGGACCTGGGCGCGCAGCGCGAGCGCTGGGAGACGTTCAGGAGGCTGCGGGGCCTCAGCTGCGAGGGCGCCGCCAAGGTCCTGCTGGACACCTTCGAGTACCCGGGCTTGGTGTACCACACCGGGGGCTGCCACTGCGGCGCGGTGCGGTTTGCGGCCTGGGCCCCCGCAGACCTGCGCGTGCTGGATTGCAGCTGCAGGCTGTGCAAGAAGAAGCAGCACCGCCACTTCCTGGTCCCGGCCGCGCGCTTCACGCTCCTCCAGGGCGCGGAGAGCATGGTCACCTACCGATGCAACACGCACCCGGCGCTGCACAGCTTCTGCCGCAGGTGCGGGGTGCAGAGTTTCCACGCAGCTGTCTCTGACCCCCGGGTGTACGGCGTCGCCCCGCACTGCCTGGACGCCGGCACCGTGCGCAGCGTGGTCGTCGAGGAGGTCCACGGTGGCGAGCAGGAGGAGGAGGCCACCGAGGAGCACAAGACCACGCAGAACGCGTCCACCCAGGCAGCCCCTGCCTGTGCTCGGGAAAAGGAGCAGTGACTGGGGCCGAAACAGGCCCCCGGGCGCCCCTCCGGGGAATCTCCGCAGTGCTTGTAAAAAAATATCGTGTGAAAGAGCTTTGTTTCTGAACTGTAAACCTGTTGTGTTGCTCTGAGCTTCTCTTCCAGTATTTTCCCTTCCCCTCCCGTAATTTGCACCAGACTCGCTTCTGATCCAAAACCTGAACACACGTTTGTCTGTGTACAATGATAATCTTGCAATCCACTAAGCAAGGACCCTCTCTACTTTCTCAAGCCACCCTTTGTGTCACTCACTTTTACTAGTCTTCATACAGTTCTCAAAAATCACTTGCAGATAGTACGTTTTTTGGTGCTATCGTGTACAGGATTGTTTCTAACAGTTGCACCTGGTGTTTAGCACAGGTCCATCCAGTTTGGTAAACATTAGGATGTTTTCCACTGATTACTCCGTGTGTGTGTGTGTGTGTGTGTGTGTGTGTGTGTGTGTGTGTATGTGTGTGTGTGCGTGTGTGTGCGCGCGCGCCCCCTTGTGTGTATTAGGTGGACACTCAACATTTTCACTACTTAGTATTTTTTTTTTCAGTTTTGTTTTAGAAACTCTGGGAAGGGTGTTAGACAGGAATGAGACTCATGATGTCTTTGCAATGCATGTCCCCTTTAATCTTTTGAAATACCTATCTTAGGGCCGGGCGCGGTGGCTCACGCCTGTAATCCTAGCTCTGGGAGGCCGAGGCGGGTGGATCGCTCGAGGTCAGGAGTTCGAGACCAGCCTGAGCAAGAGTGAGACCCCGTCTCTACTAAAAATAGAAAGAAATTATCTGGCCAACTAAAAAAATATATATACAAAAAAATTAGCCGGGCATGGTGGCTCATGCCTGTAGTCCCAGCTACTCGGGAGGCTGAGGCAGTAGGATTGCTTAAGCCCAGGAGTCTGAGGTTGCTGTGAGCTAGGCTGATGCCACGGCACTCACTCTAGCCCGGGCAACAAAGTGAGACTCTGTCTCAAAAAAAAAAAATAAATAAAATAAATATAAAAAAAAAAAAAAGAAAGAAATACCTATCTTGTACATGTGTTAAGTATATAGAAATTAGTAAATAATTTTTGAGAGGAAATTTTGTTTGTTGATTTATATATAAAGCACCGCCTACTATGGGGAAGGTTTGGTGGTTGTAATTATTTGGTCTCACGTTATCTGCAAAAGTAGTGGTGTCTCTCGCTTTTATAATAGGGAAAAGTTCTCCAGGGTCCCCTAAATTTTTGATGAGGGGAATTATCAGAGTGCGTACACATCCTGCCTCTGGGAACACAATATCTGTGTTTGAATCTGGAATCTGCTACATACTAGTTACATAACTTGTATGGAGGTACTTTTTTTTTTTTTTTTTTTTTTTTTTTGAGACAGAGTCTCACTCTGTTGCCCGGGGCAAGTGCCCTGGGGTCAGCCTAGCTCATAGCAACCTCAAACTCCTGGGCTCAAGCAATCCTTCTGCCTCAGCCTCCCGAGTAGCTGGGACTACAGGCGTGAGCCACCATGCCCAGCTAATTTTTTCTATATTTTTAGTTGTCCAGCTAATTTCTTTCTACTTTTTAGTAGAGATGGGATCTTGCTCTTGCTCAGGCTGGTCTCAAACTCCTGACCTCAAACGATCCACCCGCCTCGGCCTCCCAGAATGCTAGGGATTATAGGCTTGAGCCATCGCGCCCGGCCTGGAAGTGCTGAAAATCTATTCTTCAACTTCATCTTCTGTAAATCACATTAAGGACTAATAGAGTTTTCATTTTCAGGGTAAAGACAGTGCCTTGGGTGGACTACCTTATCAATGAATGCCTATGCTCTCCTTTCAACTGATTTGGGGTCCCTAGACCCCTCCTATCACGTCATCCAGAAAATACTGCACTGTATTGCTTAGGGGGGCGTGTATACAGTGGGACAAACCCTGAAGAAATGCAAAGAAAGAATTTAAGCAAGGATTAGTTAGGGTTTAATGCCATGGAGGAGGGATGGCTTTGTGACTTGAGTGGGGAACTCGTCCTATGTTCCTATTACTCTTGCTACATATCAGACCGCCCCAAACTTAGTCCGTAACAGAACAGCCAGTTCACCCTATGTGTGGCATTTTAACATCAGGAGCTCAGAAAGGCCACAGTGGATATGATGTGTTTCACATGAGTCTGTGACCTCAGCTGCAAAAGCCTGAGTGGCTGGGCCCTGAACCACCTGAAGGTTCAGTCACTGACATGCCCAGTGCTGGCATGGAAAGGACTGGAAGACTAGGTGAGGAGTGCAGGGCCTACCTGCTACCTCTCCATGGACGTAGGCTTCCTCATGACACAGCAGTCCTCACAGTACTCAGGCTTCATACCTTGTGAGTCGGGCTCCAAGCAGGAGTGTTGCAGCAGTAAACAAGCTGAATGTTGCACCACCTTTTATGACCAAGACTCAGAAGTCGTGATGAGTCACTTGTGTCATACTCTATTGATTAGAAGTGAGTCACCAGCCCTTTCAGATTCAAGTAGGGTGATTAAACTGCATCTCATGGTGGTGGAGGTGGCAGCTTTTTATAACAGCATGAGAGAGGGGACATATTGGCGTGGCCATCTTTGGAAAATACAGTCTGTGGCACAGTGGGCTTCTAGGGAGCTGGTTAGGTTTCAGTTCCCCTACGTGGCGGCCACTCAGATGTTTACCCTGTAATGGTTTGGCAGTTCACATACAGTGCATGTATAGTTGTGTATGATTTAAGCCAGAATATTAAAAAACGGGTGATTCTTACTCCTATCACTGAGCAAGAGCCGGAGCAGACTAAATGTATGACTGGAGGTACACAGAGAATACGACAGCCAGGAGGAGGCTGGCTGGTTGCTCCTGCGGCAAACCTTGACAACGGCCACCCAAGCACAGCCCAGGGTAGTAGAAGTCGTATCCGGGGGACCATAAGTGTTTCTGGGCCCCCAGAAAAGTTTCACCTATCGTTGGTTGGATATGTTGGATTGCCTTAGCACAGTGCCCCTGACCACCCCTTCCTCTATCCATTCTAATCCCTTCGTGCTTTCGTTCATTCATTCCACAAATATTTACTGAGTGTTTAACATGTGCCAAACAGAATGTGAGAAGGACTTAAGGCTATGGAGGAGGGTTGGCTACAGTAATTTTCCTAGAGCGTAGCTTGGCTTTCTTATGGAACGCCACAGGAAAGGGAACTGAAACAGCCCTGTGAGTGGATGACAGGGATGCATCTGGCACCTGACGCACAAAGGCCACTGCGATGCTGGCCATCTGCATGGCATCTGTAGGATGAACTCCAGAGTAGAAGGTGAATTTGTTTTCTGAAAAGTGTCATGAAAAGATTCAATAAGAAACCGTCGATGATATCTGCCGTATTGACATCCTGTAATACCTCTACTCTCCTTTCTTCGCATTTCCATTAACATCACAATATTTTTTACTGAAATGTGTTTGAAAAGGACCATTCGTGTCATGGAACCAAATGGAAAGCTGTATCTCTGGTCATAAAACATAACTAAAAATAAATATGAAAATGTTTTATGGTTATAAATAATCTTTAATGAAACATTTGAAATAAAAAAGGAGAAGTAGATCAAAGGCCTTCCCTCCACAGAATACCTCATCTGTGTTCCCTCATTTAATGTTCACGAAAACTCTCCCTGACACATATTATTATTCTCGATTTGTGGCTGAAGCGCACGGATGCAAAGCTGGGGAGTGGCAGAGAGAAGGGGGACAGCCAGGGCCACTGGACACCACAGTCGGTAAGGACTGGAGACAGAGAGGTTCCCGTGTACTTCTGCTCCCCTGAATCTGGTCCCTTCTCCTTGGTCATGGATCCAGTTCCCTGAGCATTTCCCCCATGGCCTCTTCACACCCACACCAGCTTTCCCTCCCAGAGACCTCTCCCGAGATCCTGTGGCCAGATGCCCAGTGGATTCAGCCTTGACTCTGGCCCTCTTTAGAAACCTGAAATGATATTAGATTAGACGTGCTGCCATTTTGTGAACCCCCACCTCCAAAATTGTTTTTCCATGTGCCGATAGAACAGAGACAACTCTGGGACCACAAATCACGTGACCTGCACATCACAGTTTGGGAAAACACTCATTTTGAGGAAGAGGCTTTCCAGGGACACCCACCCGGGCTCGTGTGCTAACTCTCAGTTGGTGACAGGTTTGTAAACCTGCACTCATCTTCTCGGTGAGGCTTAACTCAGGCAACGCACGTAAAGAAATAACGGAGCCTCGCCTATCATAAGCACTTTGCACATGAGAGCTCTTTGTATTTTTCCTGTTGTTGTTAGAGCAAAAATTGGAATGGAGCTTTTGTCTCAATTGTACACAGCTTAAAGTGTAGGCAGTACTTTCAGAAGCACTATCTCAGGAACTGTCATCCACATTTCCTTGACATTGACACTGAGTATAAAAGGAATTCAGCTGCAGAAAGGTAGAAGGAGGGGGAAGCACATAGACCTTCCGGTTCCTTACTAAGTTCCCACCTTCCCGAGACCCTGTCATCTCTCAGTCTATTGCATGAGAAACGGAGGTAGCCTTTTCCATTCCATGCAGGGTGACTGGGGCCATTGGTAAGGAAAGTACAGGGAACTGTGGGAGCACACAGAGGGGGTGCCCATTATCAGACAAGTCAATAAACCGTTCTCGGCCTTGGTTTCCTCATTTGTACAACGGTTCTAGAACCACATATCTCCTAACTCTTTGAGCATTGGGAGAGAATGATTGAAAAGCATATAGACTTCCATGTCCCGATACATGTCAAATGGCCAACAAAACCATCTAGTGTTACTTTTGTAAGTTATGTTATCACACCAAGATAGTTGGACCAAAAGTAACTAGACCCTATTGTTTGTGCTGGGGACTCAGCAGTGACTAAATCACTGAGTTACTCTCAGTACCTTTCGCCTCCCCCGTCATGACTAGAGGAACAAGGTTTTCTCCGACAGGCAAAAGTTCAGAGGTTCCACAACAACTTCTGAGACTTGGCTCTGAGACCCTGTCATAGTGTCCATGCCCTCCCCAGTATAGGAAGAAGCATGAGGAGGAGCAAGGGTGAGGTGTGAGGTTGGTGGGGTTGATGCCTTTACTGTCTCTCACTTGTAAGAAGAGACTTAAGTGAGGAAGGCCCTTCCCATGGGTCAGGCTGTAGAAGGTGTGACCAACAGCGCCTTCGTGCCCACCAGTGGACATTAGAGCAACTGGCAACAGCCTGGAGGAGCTGAAGGTACCTGCTGGGGAAGCCAAATTCAGAGCTCGTGGTCTCTGAGATAAACCCTCATCATTAGCAGGTGGCAGATTCCTGCCTCTGGAAGGCCCGGGGAGCTTGCCCCCAGCATCAGGGAGAGAGCCCAGTTCGATTCCCATCCGCACAGTAAGTGTTCCAGGTACCACATCCGGGCACAACAGTGTCCGACAGGAAGAGAGAGACGGTCTTACCTGAGTATATGTTCTTGAATTTCAGGACACTTTTTTCTCAAAACACTGATCTGGATTCTCTTTCCAATTTTCTTTTTCTCAGCCTGAAGAAGACCTTCTAAAATAAGGGGTATTAAAAATTGTGTTCCAGGAGATTCTGTTTCTCAGTACGATGGAGGAAAAAGTATCACATTTATCCTTCCCTCTGAAGCTACAAAAGAAACTGGAGAAGAATGATTTCCAACATATCGGACATAAAGCAATGAAAGAGAGTAACCTGTGAGGGACGAGAAATAAACACGTCGAGCCCTGTGACTGCCTCCCTCTGCTCACTGCAGGGAGGGGGAACTCAGGCAGAGCCCGGTGGTCTGAGCTGTAGAGTACAGGAGGAGTCAAGGTGGCTATAGTTTTCGGGACAGCGTGTTGGAGAGGAGAGGCCTGAACAGAACTTTCGAGCTCTATAGACACATTCCCTTGCATATTTAAATAGGTGCTAAGCAATGTTTGCATATGAGGAAAGTACTGAATGTTGAGAAAAGAACCATTTGAAAAGATTAAATAGCATGAACTTTACACAGGGCTTCCATCAGTCATAGGAAAAGCTCACAATTCACAGAGCATCAGGTAAAGTACCCAAAAGCTATGGTCCCCAACCCCAGGGCTTCGGACTGGTACTGGTTGGTGGCCTGTTAGGGACTATCTACAGAGTGCCCCGTCCTGCCCTCCCCCCGCCAACCAGGTCCGTGGAAGAACTGTCTTCCGTGAAACCAGTCCCTGGTGCCATAAAGGTTGGGGACCAATACGCAAAAGGACTTTGCTTTGGGAGTGGGAGAAATTTATTCCCAGTGTAAACATCACTCTGGCCATGCCTAATACAGTGTAAAAGCAAAACCTGAAAGGATAAAATAGTTTCCAAATTTCTTAGCCACATCTGAGAACAAAATAGAAAAATATTTATAGGCCGGGCGCGGTGGCTCACGCCTGTAATCCTAGCCCTCTGGGGGGCCGAGGCGGGAGGATCGCTCGAGGTCAGGAGTTCGAGACCAGCCTGAGCAAGAGCGAGACCCTGTCTCTACAAAAAATAGAAAGAAATTATATGGACAGCTAAAAATATATATAGAAAAATTATATAGCCGGGCACGGTGGCCCATGCCTGTAGTCCCAGCTACCCGGGAGGCTGAGGCAGTAGGATCGCTTAAGCCCAGGAGTCTGAGGTTGCTGTGAGCTAGGCTGAGGCCACGGCACTCACTCTAGCCCAGGCAACAGAGCGAGACTCTGTCTCAAAAAAAAAAAAAAAAAAAAAAAATACAGTGATGGCTACTACATCAACTTTTTTTCCCCTAAGAGAGAACAATGTTCAAGGTATCTGTGAATGTTACTCCGGTAATTGTGACCGTTTTGGAGTTATAACTGGGTTCAAGTCCTGGCTGCTACTTGCCAGCTGTGTGACCGCAGGCAGGTGACTGAAATTCCCAGTTTTGGTTGCCTCATCTCTGCATCTCTGCAACACAGAAAATACTACCTGTCCTGGAGGGTTGTTCTGAGAAGAGATTAGAAGGATAAAAATTGTCTGATTCTCTTTCCCCTACATTTTCACTTTCTCCATTTTTAATGCCTCCTTCTCCTCATTCTAAAAATGTATTCAAGCATCCTCCATCTTAAATAAACTTCCCTTGCATTCTCCCTGTAACTACCCAACTCTTCTTCATTTCCTTTCAAATGAACTACCTTGGCCATCCCTTCTTCATTCTTCAATTTAATTCAATCTAGTTTCATTCCCTTGGTCCCTGAGCTGTCCCAACTGATATAGATATCCATAAGGGCACAAGGATGTCCTAATTAATGAATCCTGAAGGACTCCTCTCGCAGTTCTCATGTGGCCTTACCTCTCTGTAGCATCATCCTCCCTCCTTCCATCGTATCTGTGATTCTACTTTTTCTCCTAGTTACTCTCCTACTCTTCTGAGGTATCTTTCTTGATCTCCTTCGTGGACTTCTCTTTCCCTGTGTCCTTAAGCATTACTATTCCCTGAGTTCCATCCTTGGCCAGCTCTTTACATGCTATACTTCCTACATCCTTGGATGAATTAACTCAAACTCATGGCTTCATCGACTCTGGTAGTTGTGATGACTTGCAAACATATATTCCTCATCTGGAGGTAATACCTGAGCAGCAGACTAATATGTCCAATTGCCTCCTGTACATCCTGGATGTTTTCACAAGCTCTTCAAACCTAGATCTCATTTCAATGCCCTCCTCTCACCCACAAATGTGTGCATGCCCCTGTATTTAATTCTTCAACTACATGTGCCAGCATTACTCAGTCACCCAGCTCAGAAACTTCCCCTTATCAAAGTCTGGATGAACTCAAGCCTACAATCAAGAAGCAGCAGAGTACTGGTGAAAAATAAAAAGAGTACAGAGACCTGTGCCACCTACAGTCATTGATATCAATTTCAACTAAGCCTGATATAGGATCCAGTAAATTTACTGTATTCTTCCAATCAGCTCTCTCTCCAACTACCTGTAATGACCATTTAAAAGTGTAAAACTCCTCAAACACCTCATCTGCTTTTCTCTCACTCTCTGAAGCTGGCCACACTTCCTATTTCACTAAGAAAATCAAAGACCTCAGGAAGAATTCTCTCAATTTCCTACCACCAAATCTATAAACACCTATGCATCTACATGCATAGTTGTTGTCTTCCCTCCATTTATGGTAGAAATGTCCCTCCTCCTGTTTAAGGATAATCCTTCAAAGCATGCTTTGAATTTCATTCCTCCTATCTTCTCCCTTTACCCCTTCCTCAACTTCAATCTGTCCTTTTTAAACATATCCTTTCTATCAGCACTAAAACATGCTCTAGTCACTAAAATCTTAAAAAAATAAAAATAAACAATCAAAAACCCAAAGCACCCTCCCTTTTTGCCATATTACCTTCCAGTCACTACCTTATCTCCTCACATTCACAATAAAATTTAAAGCTTTCTACATTTGTCATTACTTCATTGCCTATTCATCCTAAAACTGACTTTTGCTCCCCAAATCCTAATGAAATGGCTTTCTCAAAGGTCACCATGATGCTCATGGCATTAAATCCAATAGGAGTATCCCGTCTTCATATCATTTAATTCCTCCAACAGTATCAACAGAATTAAACCCTCTCTTTCTTGAAGAAACTACCATCAAGTTGTCAGTTTATAATTTTCCTTTGAATGGGCCATACTTTCCTGTTTCATTGTGTTTTGTGATTTTTTTTTTGTCAAAACTAGATATTTGAATATGATAATGTAACACTGAAAATCAGATTCTCTACCTTCCCCAGGGTTTGCTGTTCTTGATTTCTGAAAGGTACACAGCTGCTTCTGAATGCTCTAAACATTCATTTGTTTAACGAGTTTTCCAAACTATTCTGGGAGAGCCCATATTCCCTTATTATATGTGGTCACTGAAGTCTCTGTTCCTTTAGCTTGTATTCAGCTAGTGTTTTGACAGCAATTTCCTTGAAAGCTCAGAGCTAAAAAACAAAACGAAACAAAAAAATACCTCTGCCAGTCTTTTTGGATTGGCCTTGTGCTGGGGCACTCCTTCAACACCCAGCCAGGCTACTTACAATTCTGCCTTAGCTTTCACTTTCTGCTTGTACTCAGTCCAGAGATCAGCTGATGAAAGCTAAGGGTCTTCTCAGAGCTTTTCTGAGCACGCATCCTACCCTGGGCATCCAGGTGGCTTTCTAATCCCCCAGGGAACATGGCTGCTTTTGAATGGGCTAATTTCCTGAAGAAATTTTCTCCCCAGCTTATCTTCCAGGTTTTAGGCTATCTATTATATGTTTCAACTGTAATTTTTGCCTCAAGCAGCTGCAGTTTTTTTGTTTGCCTTATTAAGTTTTCAAAAATTGCCCAACATTTTTCTGCCCTGAGTTCCAACTTAGGCCAGAGAGGAGCATCTTTCACCAGTCCTTCAGGTAGCCACCAGACAGTTTAGAACAGATGAAAATAATAATTTGCAAATAAGTTCTGCTCTGCTTCCTCTAGAACCAGGTACCGGGGTTCTGCACTTGGGATGCAGGCTGCTGTATTCAATACTGTCACCATATCAGGAAGAAAGTGGAGCAAGGGCAAGTAAAAATGCTACAAAATTTTTCTACCATTTTTGGACATATTTTTATTGTGTTAAAACACGTATAACATGAAACTTGCCATTTTAACCATTTTTAAGTTTACAACTCAGTGACATATCATGTAAGTACATTCCTATTGTGCAACACTCACCACTACATATTTCCAAAACTTTTTCATCACCCCAAAGGGAAACTTAGTACCTATTACACAATAACTCCCTATTTCTCCCTCCCCACATTCCCTGGTAACCTCTATTCTATCTCCTGTCTCTATGAATTTGCCTATTCTAAGTACCTCATATAAATGGAATCATAACACTGTATGTCTTTTTGTGGCTGGCTAATTTCATTTAGCAAAATACCCTCAAGGTTTATCCATGTTGTCACATATTACAGGGTTTCATTCTTCAAGGATGCGTAATATTGTATGTACATACCACATTTTCTTTACCCATTTATCCACTGATAGATATTTAGTTTGTTTCTACATCTTGGCAATTGTGAAGTGCTATAAAAATAAGCCAGTCACAGAAGGACAAATACTGCATGATTCCACTTATAGGAGGAATCTAAAATAGTAAACTCATAGAAGCAGAGAGTAGAATGGTTACCTGGGGCTGAGGGAAAGGGCAAAATGGGGAATTGTTCATCAATGAGCATAAAGTTTCAATTATGCAAGATAAATAAGTTCTGGAGATCTGCTGTACAACATTGTACCCATAGTTAAATAACACTGCCTTGTACACTTAAAAATTCGTTAAGAGGGTAGATCTCATGTTAGGATTCTTGCACAATATTGTAAATGACATTTTCTTTTTTTTTTTTTTTTTTTGAGACAGAGTCTCACTTTGTTGCCCAGGCTAGAGTGCCGTGGCATCAGCCTAGCTCACAGCAACCTCAAACTCCCAGGCTCAAGTGATCCTTCTGCCTCAGCCTCCCGAGTAGCTGGGACTACAGGCATGTGCCACCATGCCCGGCTAATTTTTTCTATAGATTTTTAGTTGTCCAGATAATTTCTTTCTGTTTTTAGTAGAGATGGGGTCTTGCTCTTGCTCAGGCTGGTCTCGAGCGATTCTCCCGCCTCGGCCTCCCAGAGTGCTAGGATTACAGGTGTGAGCCACCGCACCTGGCCATAAATGACATTTTCTCAGGGCAGCTTTCCTTGACTCTTCAAACTAGGTCAGGTCACCCTGTTATGGTGCTACAAACCTCTTTTCTTCATATCACATGTCACAATGAAATAATACGTATAATTAAGAGTGTTTGGCATACAGCAAGCACCCAATAAATCTTGCTGTTAGTATACTTTAAACATATAATTGTGTCATTTTTCAACTATTTCATTCACTTAATAAAATTAGAGTTGCGTGTGAAACTATTATTTCATTCATTTAATAAAATTAGATATGCTCTAGGTGGTACAGAAGTGAACAGAGACATGAATGTTAATTTTGATTAATGTGCATGTCCCCTCAAGGCTATAACATAACATGAAGGCAGAGACAGACACTGATTCCTTGCAGGTTCTCAGAGCCCAGCAGAGAGGCGTTGCTAAGTGTAGGCTGAAGGGGGCATTGCCTGATTTCTTCCAGAAGGCGCCTTTTAAAATAGGAAACCCACCTGGACAGGTATCCGCACTTCTATCTGAGGCTTAAAAAAGCCAGACTCAGCCAGGCACAGTGGCTCACACCTATAATCCTAGCACTCTGGGAGGCCGAGGAGGGAGGATCGCTTGAGGTTAGGAGTTGGAGACCAGCCTGAGCAAGAGCGAGACCCCATCTCTACTAAAAAAAAAAAAAATAGAAATTAGCTGGACAACTAAAAATATATATGGAAAAATTAGCCGGGCATGGTGGCGCACGCCTGTAGTCCCAGCTACTCGGGAGGCTGAGGCAGGAGGATCGCTTGAGCCCAGGAGTCTGAGGTTGCTGTGAGCTAGGCTGACGCCACGGCACTCACTCTAGCCCGGGCAACAGAGCGAGACTCTGTCTCAAAAAAAAAAAAAAAAAAAAGAAAAGAAAAGAAAAAGGCCAGACCCAGGCACTACAAACAGTGCAGGTCTCTCCTTTCCTTGTCCTTCCTCCCCTTTTACATGAGCCCAGGGAGGCAATCTCCCTGTTTAACAAAAGAGAGTGTGAGGTGTGTCGCTGAGCTTGGTGCTTTTTTCTCAGGAGTTAGGCAGAGCGGCCAGAAAAAACTTCCAGCGTCTCCTCCTCCATCCCCCAGACAAATCCCTGTCCTGCACCCCCACCCCAACCCCCTTAAGAACCTGCTGAAGACAGTGACAGGTCAACGTTCCTAAAACTCACCGGAGCCTGAGAGAAAGCTCAGGGGCACCGCCGGAAATGTCGCCCCTCCTTCCCACTCCTCCTCTTTGAGGAACTTCCTCTGTCCCTCTAGGATACTGGGAGGTCTGGTTTTCTCGCTGTTCCTTTGATTATGTCAGAATTACGCAGCTCAAGTAGAGGAAGGAAAAGGAGAATTGAAGGAATCCGGCAGGAGCAGCCAAAATTCAAGGGCAACATTATAGATGACTGCAGTGGTTAAGTGCACAGTCTTCAGTGGCACACTGGTACATACCTTGCCACTTAGGTGTAATGTGGATTTAGGCAAGTCATTTAACCTCTCCTATCCTTGTTTCTCATTTGTAGAATGGGAATAATAACCACTACACCATTAAATTGCTGCGAAGATGTCACAATATATGTAAAGCCCTTAGCACAAAGCCTGGAACCAGAGGAAACTCTTAATATAATGTTAAAAATTTAAACTTGGCAAATTGTCTTTTTTTTTTTTAATCACCCTTCCTTTCACATATGAACCCCTTCACAAAGTGTCTTTTCTCTCCCCCTCCCTTCACAGCCAGGTGTCTTGAAAGAACTCTGTAGGTGCTCTGTTGCCATTTCTTAACCTCCCCCTTCCCTGCCAGCCTGCATTTGACCTTCACTGCATCACTCTCCGCATTGTCTTTTATTACTTAATATCACCAGTTCAATTCCCTGACCTTCCTCTCGCCTCTGATACCATGGAGCACTCTTTCCTCTTAGAAACACTCCTACGTTTTCACTTCTGTGTCACAACTTTCCTGATGTTCTTCTACATTTCTGGCCATTCATCTAGCTCCTTTGTAATGTCATCCTACCCTACCTAGGCATTACATATTTGACTTTCTTTGAGCTTGGTCCTAAGGCCACTTATCATCACTCCATGGTCTCCCTCAGGCAATCTGGACCAGACTCTCGTCTTTAATTACCATCTGTCCATACTCTCGTCTTTAATTCCCATCTGTAAGCCACCAAGAACATTTCTTTCTCAGTCCACCCAATCAATACAGCTCCAAACTAGGATAACCAACTCAATATCCAATGTATCTGATTGAATGTCTCATAGGCACCTTAAACTCCACATGACCATGGACAAATGTATACTCTTCCCCCTAAATTGAGTTCCCCTCCAGTGTTATCATCCCATTCAATGGTATCATGCTCTATTCAGTTGTACACATCAACAATCGAGGCATTATCCTTGTTGCCCTTTCTCCCTTACTTTTACGTGCTATTCATTGCCAAGTCCTATAGATTATTCTCTTAGATATTTATCAAAATTATCCATGTTTTTCCATCTCCACTACCACCATTCTTGTCTGTGTTCTCATCACGTCACACTTTGACTACTTGAACTGTTTCTAACTGTCCACTATTAAATTTACTCTGGTTTCCCTCCAGGTCATATTTGCCCAAATGATATTTTCAAAGCAAGCATTAGAGAACACACATCCCACTTACTCCACCTGGTTACAAACCTAAAAACTCGTCCCTTGCTCTTGGAAGAAAAACCAAGATCTTTAACATGGCCTTCATGCTCCAACGTCTACCTTAGGTTCAGGACTAAGTGGGACAAGAGAGGCACTGGGATACAAAATTTAAGAGAATGATCACACTCAGAGTCATGGTCAAGTGGAGTGTTGGCAGCAGAGAATGAGTGTCTGTTGTAATTTTGTACCCTGGGTGCCACGGATATCACACCCTGATCTCAGTCCTGCCATCCTTGTCTAACCACTCTAATCACAATAATAACTGCTAACGTTCACTGAATGATTGCCATCTGTAGTCAGTGAGTATGGTCCTGTGTGCTTTACAGGCTCTATGTCACTGAATTCTCACAAAAATTCTGCAAGGTATCTTTTTATCATCATCCCTCAGTAAACAGGTAAGGCCCAAAGAGGTTCAGTAACTTGCCCCTTGTTACACAGCTACTAAGCGGGAGAGGTGCGGGCCAAATGCAGGCCATCTGATTACACAGACTCAGTAATCACACCAAGTAGTACTCAGCCACTTTATTCTTTACCTCCCCATCTCACACCACTTTACTACTTGTGCTTTTTACTCCCATCAAATAAAGTCTCTTCAGTTCCTTGAACCAGCTGCAATTACTCTGACCACAGGTCCTTTGAGCGTGCTGTGCTCTCAGTCAGGACTGACTGACCACTGCTTTTAATGAATGTGCCATTCATCCATCATATTTCAGCCCTAGTGTCACTCAATTGTTTCTCCCACCGAGTCTAGCTTAGGGTTCTATTATTATGAACCCACATAGAAATGTCTTTCCTTATCATCAGAGCACTGTTATTATAGAATTATATGTTCATTAATGTGATGTTTGATTAAATGTATCTCATCTGCTTGCCTGTAAGCAAAAGCAGAGACAAAACCATATCTGGTTTTGCTCACCACTGAATTCCCTATAATTAACACAGTGCTTGGTATGGGGTAAATGTTAGACACTTACTGTGGAACTAACTAATTGATTCATTAATTAAATGGAGACATTTTAGCTATGTTGAGAGGGTGAGAGAAGAGTTTTCCAGGCAGAGGGGACAGTATGTGGGAAATCTATGGAGCAGGAAAGAAATTGGATTGTTTGCTAAACTAAAAGAAGGCTAGCATGTGTATATGTCAATACACTCCAGCCAAAGAGCAGCAGGAACACATAGGCAGTTAAATAAGTTGGGCTTATTATTCATTGCAATGAAGGAGAATGCATGCCATGAGGAACCACAGTGTCTCAGAAAGATCATGTTAGAAAAAATCCTACTATAGGATTCAAGATTTGGTTGGATGATGCTGGTATTTATGTCTACCAGGAGAACAGCATGGCCTAGCCATGAGTAAAAGGCCAGGTTAATAGCAACACAGAGGCCTTGTTATAAGTGTCACGCCAATGTCTGGATGTCAGGGACTAATGTTTTCCCCCATATGACTAAAGAGCAGAGAGATGTAGAGAGAACTGGCACAGGGCCAATTAAATAAGGCAGGGGCTGGAATACCATGTTAGTGGAGTTGACCTTTATCTTAACAGCAAAGGGAAGCAGATAAGTGATGCACTTAAATCCATGTATCAAGGACAATGGAGGGTGAGAAATGTTATCCTACTTGCAAACTTGCAAGTTAATTTGCCACAGATCGACAGAGGCTGACAGAGGACCTAAGCCTTCTAGGCCACAGACAAAGGACTTTATCACTCACAGCAAAAGCAGTAGCCAGGCTTCATGTGCACCCTGGTTCTACGTGCCCTCCAAGTCCCACGGGAGCAATGAAGGCAGACTGAACTGGATACTTGCACGTGCAGAGGGCTGTGTAGTAAGAAATGAACACCGAGCCTGGGAGACGCAGTGTGCTTATAGCGAGTGGAAGCCATCCTGCTCTTTGTGTGAGGTGTTACCTCATCCCTGAGGATGCTCCCTGCAAGTAGAACCCTGAGAAATATCCTAGGTAGAGAGTGACTGGGGCTTTGAACTCTTGGCATACCTGCCAAAACCATGAAGGAATGCTCAGGGCCCGTGCTGGATTTCCTCACCCAACACTGTGTCTTTAAAGAGGTCAGCATTTGGAGAACTGGCTCATTAATGGAGAAAACTCTCACTGAATCACGCCTTACACCATGTATGAATCATTCCCATCGGCCTACAAACGTGCTATAATTTCTTCCGTGTTGACTTCCCTGTTCCCTTCCAGCTACCACCCCACCCACCTCCCTATAAATGGGACGGGGGGCTGTAACATACCCTAGGATATCTGCAATGAGAAGAGTAGGTACTGGGTGACGGTGCACTGATAAATGAAAAGAAGAGCTAGCCAATGCCACGAGGAAGTCAGGGCAGGTGGAGGCAAAGAGGATGTGTTCTGGGCTGGTGACAAGGGAGATGGCTGAACCTAGGGGCACTGGTGCTCCAGGCAAGCACGAAAACTGCCTCCTCAGAGATGTTGTTAGCATGTAGACAGGTGGTTGCAAAACATACAGTACCCAGAAAAGGGGCACCAATCTGTACCACTAACATCCAGGCCTGACTCTCAGAGAAAGCCTCGCCCTGCATTTCCTCTGAGATGATGGAGCTCCCTGATAGACTTGGTTGCCATGGAAACTCAGGGACTTGACTCAGCTTCTGGGAACCACATGTGACTCACCAGGACCAATTTGTTTCAAGTTGGATTCATAATGGTCAGATATTTTGTTCTGAATTGGCTGCTATTATCTGCAGATGGGTGAACAATTTGCATATTTGGGTTTTAGGGATGCATGGGACACTTCCTCCAAAACTACAGCAAAAATAGCCTTGTTTAATCTGCTGGGTTCCATGGCTCGCTCTCTCTTGTGATGTTTGTGTGTGTTCATCATATCACCTTTACACTATTTTAATAAAGTATTTCATAGTTTATATTTCCTATATAATAGTCACTAGTGCTTAATTGATAACAATATCAATTATAATAGTTTAATTATTGTTAATAGTTTAATAATTATATTTAAGCTATAAGGATTTCTTACACAGTGCCAGATACTTTGCTAAGTACTCTCCGTGTAATATCTTGTTTAGGTCTTAAAAAAAACCTGTGAGATTTTTTTTTTTTTTTTTTTTTTTTTTTTTTTTTGCAATATCCACATTACTGATGAGGAAGCTGAGGTCCCTGAGAGGTTAAATCTTGGCACACAGGTAGGGCGTGGTAACAGGGCTGGCTTCATGGGCCTGCAACCAGTATAGTCCCAAAAGGCCACACGCTCAGAATGGGTCCCTGGGCTTGCAGTTTAGTGTTGCTGTCTTGGGATCCTTCATTTCTTTGCATGTGTATTTTGTAGGTGAAGTCACATGGGACAATGCAGTAGGTGCTCTCCTGTGGTCTGGCTCCCACCACCTCCCTACCTCGCTGGGACAGGTTCTCTGCTGCCTTCTTACCCAGCCACCCTCCCAGACTCCCCTTTCCTCTGCAGCCCAGTGGCTGCTGCTGCACTTGCCCCTAGGTGGGCGCCTGGGTGTGGGGGCAGGGAGGGGAGGTCTTGAGAGTGCCCAGCCACAGGCCAGGGTCCCTGGGCACCTGTGAGGACCTTCACTCACCCTATGAGTGTCCCCATACTTGAGGGAACATGATATTAAATAGCAAATACAAACACCACGACAGGGCAAAAGAGAGACTGAAAGGAAGAAAGGAAAAACAGTCCTTGCTGCTGTTGCACAACGGACCCCACATTTTCATTTTGTACAAGGCCTCCCGTTATATAGCTTGAACTGTATGGTAGAGAAGGGTCACAAATTCAGGACTGCATAGCTCCAAAGCCATTATTTCTTTTACTTTTCTTGATTGTAACAGAACCAAAAATATTGAATAGGTGATACATACACACTTGGTATAAAATTCAAAAGTTTCAAAAATATGCAGTCAAAGGATTCTTCTCATCCCTGTTGCTGAACTGTCCAGAACTCCTCCCTAAAGGCCACCACTCTTTTCCACCAGGCTCTTAAATACCCTTCCAGAAGCACATCCCTGGTGTTCAAGCATATGTGTATATTCCAACCACTCCCCTTTTTATTCAAATGGCTAACAATATGTGGGCCTTGCATTTGTTCACTTCAAAATTTATCTTGGCGTAATTTCTGTGCAGTACTAATGAGGGCAAAAGTTATAGAGTGCTTGCCATGCCATTGTTTTAAGTGTTTCAAAATTACTAAGTTAATTTTTTGAAAGAAATGATTTGACACACAAATTTATTCATTTGATCATATTTAAAAAGACAAGGCAGAATCACGCTCATTTTTGTAACAGTGTGAGTGTAAACATACTGAATCTCAGAGCGCTTAGTTTGCTTTGGAAATTTCTGAAGAGTTGACCATTAGCAGCCCAGTATGCCTTTTTGTTCTCCTCTAGGCTTTCCTGCCTTTTGGGGGAGGAGTGTTGGTGACAATTGATGCTAAATAAGTAGCATGTGGGTGAACTTGCCAAATCCTTTCCACCTCCTCCTATAGGCAACATGGCAACTTGGCTTAATTTTTATCTAAAGTCATTAAATAAGCAAGTAGGTTATCCAGCACAGAGAATGGAGAGAAGCTTTTATTGTAGATAATTCCCAAATATAAGAATGGATGAACCCATCGTTTAACTGTTCAGTCCCTTCTTTTGCTGACCAGAGGGAAATATACTAGCAATGGAGCCGCCTGTCTTTGGTCCATTAAGACATCAGTATAATGTACTCAGTTTCTTTGATCAAAATGTGTTGGAAAAGCCACCTCTGGGTGGGGAAAAGAAGTTAGTGTATTGCAGTTGATGGAGGAAAATAAAAGCAACAAACAGCAGTGTCCCTTTCCTTTTGAACTCCAAGGATCATTTCACTCCTGTCAGCTTTACAGCCCAAGTAAACTCAACTGGGAGAGCAGAGGGTGGCAACTGGGGCAGAGAAACGAGGAGACTTCATCCAGATCTGTGGACCATTTCAGATCTTCTTGGATTCCCAGTATTGTTATCTTTGTAGTCAAGGTAGTTATAGGGGATTCAAGATTTAAGACTCCATTTTATGGCCAGTGCAGAAACGGCATAAACAACTGATCTTTTTGAGGTATGCTATATAGATGTATTATATTCCAGTTGTACCCTCCATGGATTGGAGGCATTGATAACCTCCCTACTGATGCTCAGCCGCTTCCCAAAAGCAAGAAACTTTTTTTGGAAGATGGAAACAATCAGTCCATCTTTAGTTGTTCAGAAGATAGTTGCCTCCCAAACGTACTGTCAGAGCCAGTTCCAAAATGATTTCAGATTCCCTTGCAATGTCAGACATCACCTTTTGGTGACAATAGTCCCAGGATGTCTTGTTGATGCTGGTACACGTCTCCTTCTTGTGATCTGATAAGCCCTCTGGCTTGAATTTGTCTTGACAGTTGTAGTATGTTCCATGGTGACAGGAATAGTGCTGACCCCATTGGTCATTTACTACCACCTCAGTCTTGACGGTGTTATCATTATAGAGCCAAGCAAGAAAATTAGTAGAGTTCCAGTAAGTCTCAGGACATTCCCACTGCCCATAAGATCAGATCAGATCAGGCTTGAAGGGTTACTGGTTCATTACAAAGGATACAGATGGAAGAGACGCATAGGGCAAGGCATGTGGGAAGGGGTATGGAGCTCCCATGTCCTCTCCCGGTGCACCACCCGCCAGGAATCCCCATGTGTTCACCTATCTGGGAGCTCCCCAAACCCAGTACTTTTGGGGTTTTTATGGAAGCTTTATTACATAGACACAAATGATTAGATTATTGGTCATTGGTAATCAACTTAATCTTCAGAGGTTGGCCTATTAAGTTAATTCTTATCATAACCCACTGATGTAAGTGTTGTCCTCATTTTATGCATGAGGAAACTAGAGCACACAGAATTTCAATAACCTGCTGAAAGTAATATGGCTAAAAGCGGGAAGAACCAGGATTTGCATCAATGCAGTGTAGCTCCACTAAGCTAATTAACATTCTACTTTTTTCCAATAGCTACATGGTATCCTTTTATATGGATATATTCTCTTTTATTTATTAAATATTTAGCCAGTCCCCTACTGATGGACATTTAGGGTTTTCCCAGTCTTGGGCTAGTATAGACAACACTGCATTGAATAAAGGAATATGTAACCTCATTCCATAGGTGTGTAGGTATATCTAAAGGATAAATTCATAGAGGTAGGATTTCTGGGACTAAATGCACACATAATGTTGCTAGCTATTGCTAAATTGCCCTCTCTAGATGATAAATCAATTTACACTCACGCTAACAAGGCAGGAACGTGTCTGTTCCCCACATCCTTGCCAAATCAGCGTGTTTCAAATGTTTGTACGTTTGGCTGTATGATAAATAATGGATGGCATCTTATTGTAGTTCAAATACCCATTGCTCTTATTATGCATGAGGCTGGGAATTTTTAAAATACATTTAGGGGCATTTTGTATTTTCTTTCCTGTGAACTTTTTGGGCATACCTATAGCAGAGGCTGACTAGCTGTTCTTCAGTCAATCTCCTTTTCCTCCTGGAGTTTCTCAGTTTCCTTACAGGTAACTGTGGCTGCTGGGCTGAGTCCTGGGCAATGGAAGGTGGGCCTGAGAGTTGTACAATATTCATAAGCATAACTCATAAAAGCCTCCTTATGAGATCCTCCTGCTCTCTTTCTTTACCCATCTGCTGGCATACTGTTGACACAGAGTGACCTATGAAGTTAAGTGCTGAAGGTAGCAGGGTTCCGTCAGTCTAGTCCTTGAATTTTTTCAAAAAGCACGGCTAACCCTCCCCAGTCCTGCTTCTATTTAGAATTTATATAGGTAAGAAAATGTTATTTTTATTTTTATTTTTTTTTATTTCAGAATATTATGGGGGTACACGTTTTGGTTATATAATTTGCTTTCGTACAGTTTTAGTCAAAGTTCTAAGTGTGCCCTTCACCCTGATAGTGTGCATTGTACCCGTTAGCTGTGAATTTACCCGTCCCCTCATTCCCCCTCTCAACTACTTGATTTCTGCAAGAAAAATTTTGATAGTGTTGGGCCACTAAGATTTTGGAGTTCATCCCTTACAGCAGCTACTGTTATCAAAAACAATACAGTAGCATTGGTTCTTTTTTCAATAAAATGAATCAATTGAGGCTATTTTCTTATTAGGGAAAGTAGCCCTTTGTCTGTGATATGAATAACAAATACTTTTGAACTTTGCTCTTTCAATTTTAACTATGCTTTAGGTAGATTTAGCTTGCTGAGTCTTTTTATTAAAATGGTCTTTTTTTAAAGAAAAGTTTTAGGTTTATAGAAAAATTGAGAAGGTAGTGTACAAAGTGTGGCTCAACTTTTCACCTTGATTATTGTTCCTTTGATCAACAATATTTTAGTTTAAAAATTATTGTGATAAAATATGTATAACATAAATTTACTATTGTCACCATTTAAGTGCAAAGTGCAGTGACATTAAGTACGTTCACATTATTGTGTAACCATCACCGCCATCCACCTGCAGAACTTTTCATCTTCCCAAACTGAACCTCTGTACCCATTAACACTAACTTCCCATTCCCCCTCCCCCTAGTCCCTGGCAACCACTACTCTACTTTCTGTCACTATGAATTGTTTTATTGCTACATAAGAAGTGCATATGTTTATGAGGCACTTGTGATATTTTGATACATACAATCAGGGTGTTTTTTTTTCTGAGACAGGGTCTTACTCTGTTGCCCAGGCTAGAGTGCAGTGGTGCAATCACAGCGCGCTGCAACCTCGAACTCCTGACCTCAAGTGATCTTCCTTCTTCAGCCTCCCAAATAGCTGGGACTACAGCTGTGCCACCAGGCCTGGCTAATTTTTCTAAAAAATTTTGTAGAGATGGGGTCTTGCTATGTTGCCCAGGCTGGTCTCGAACTGCTGGCCTCAAGCGAGCCTCCCACCTTGGCCTCCCAAAGCACTGGGATTACAGGTGAGCCACTGCACCAGGCCCAATCAGGGTATTTAGGATATGTGTCACCTCAAACATTTATCATTTCTTTGTGTTGGGAACATTTCAGTCTTCTAGCTATTTTGAAATATACAGTATATTATTATCTATAGTCACCCTAGTATTCTATCAAACACTAGAACTTATTCCCTGAATATTAATTATAAATCCTTTAATCAGTCTTTATGTACTCAAATTTATCACTTTTTCTTTTATGAATTCTGGTTTTGTGACATATCTAAAAAGATCCTGTTTAGTCCACAATTATATCTAAAACTCTCTGAGAGAGTCTCATCTATTCCTAATTTTCTACAAGTTGTTTCATCATGAATGAATGATGACTTTTACCAAATTATTTCTCTGAATCTATTGAGATGACCATATTTAGTTTTTCTCTTTCCTTTAATCTGTTAAGGTGGTGAATTACATTGGGTTTTTTTCCACATGTTAAGCCAACCTTGCTTTCCTAGAATAAATATCACTTCGTCATGATATAGTATCATTTTTATATATTGGTTGCCTTTTTTCAAGTATGTCACTTAGGATATTTTCATCCATGCGTATGAGACAAATTGATTTGACATTCATTCTCCTCAAATTGTCCTTGCTTAGTTTTGGTATCAAGGTATCCTGCATAAAACACAAGAGAGTGGTGTATTACCTCTATTCTCTGAAAAAGTTGTGCAATATTAGAATTCTCTCATATATAAATATTGACAAAACTCATTTAGGAAGCCATCTGGGCCTAGGAATTCTGTCAAAGCAATTTAATTACTGATTCCATTTATTTCATATATACAGGTCAAATCATGTTTTTACATGTTCTTTCAGTTTTAAGTTGTATTTTACTGTTTGTCCAATTCCTCTAAATTTTCAAATTTGTTGGCATAAAGGTCTCTAGTGATGCCTCCTTTTTGACTCCTAATGTTAGTAATTTTTATCTTTACTCCTTTTATCTTTATAAGTCTGAGCAGAGTTTTTTCAGTTTGGCAGACTTTTGAAAGGCCCAGTGAAATACTTTGCCAAAACTCTCTGTTGTGAGTTTGTTCTCTCTCTCATTTAGTTCTGCTTTTATCTTTAATGACTTTTTGTATTTCTCTGTGTTTATTTTTGTTGTTATCTTTGTAACTTCTTGAGATGGATGCTCAGCTCATTTTCAGGTATTCTTCTTTTTCTAATAAATGCATCTAAGGATACACGTTTCTACAAGAACAGGGTCTCTGTTTAAAAAAAGGAAAAGAAAGGGATATAAGTTTCCACCCAAGTTAGCTGTATTCCCTAGCTTGGTCTTTGATATTTGCACTGCCACCAGTTTAATGTGTTTTATAATTTGCACCCAGATGATGCAGTCAGGCTACAAGTGAGAACTGATGTACTTATGGTTTGTTTCTCCTGATTCGCAAAGTGATGGCCATTGGGGTCTCAGCTAAAAGTGAGGAGGTGCTTTACCAGTATCATCATCACCTTTGGTTAGCTCTGAGATTAGATTTTCAACTCTACCTGTGTCACCAAAGCACAGCTTAGTTTCCCAGCTGTTTATTTTCAGGCAGGCAGTCTGAGTAAAAGCAGTTTGAAGTCCTAGGCTTATTCTGCAGGTCCTGTCTTCTCTTAAGAGACCCCGTAATTCTTCATTGTTATCTTTGTACTAAGTTTATTCTTGACTTTTTTTAACATTTCACCCAGGCTTTTAAGTTACTATTGGCAGGAACATTGGTCCTTGTAACCTACTTCACATTTATCAGAATTTGAAGGCTTCAATCTTGGTACAGTTACAGAGTACACGGTGCATCGCTGAGATCTATCTCATTTGTTATTTATTTATTGATTCTATATTCTTATTAACTGTGTCCACTTGACCTGAGAGAGGCCATTTTAATTGTCATACTGCCAATTTTTATGTGTTTTTTTCCCTTGAATCTTCTGTACCTTTTTCTTTATGTATGTGGATGACGTGTTGCTGGTGCATAGTAATCGTAAGTGTTATATCCTCCTAAGAAATTGTACTCATTTGCAATAAAAATGTGCCCTTCTTTGTCTGGTTTATTGCATTCTAATATTAATTCATTCTGATTTGTTCTCAATTCATTCTGGTCTGATCGTAAGATTGTAAATCATGTTTTTTAAAAAAATTATCTGCGTTTGTCTGGAATATCAGCCAGGCTAGGTTAGGCTACTTACGGTAACAAACAAATGCAATATAATTTTCCTTCATAGTTGGCTATGGCTATGCTTCATCCCAGATTCATTCCAAAATGAAGCTTCCATTTAATATATGTCTAGCTCTTAAGGCTTTTGCTTGGATGTAAAAGAAAGAATAAATTAATGCTGTTTGAAAGACTTAGGATGAAATGTATCTGACATGACAATAAATGTGAATGCCATAATGTGAGCTATTTTTAAAATACTTTTATTTTTCATTACATATACCGTAGAACAAGTTAAGTCACATGAACATGGTTGAGTTCAACAGACATATACAATACTTGCACTGGCCAAAATCACCTCGGAGAGTGGCACTTAATATTTTGAGAAATAATACAATCTATATTTGGTCTACTCTGTCCTTTTAAATTTGACATTTATTAATCATTTGCTACAGGTAGGTCTTGGGAATATAACTTAGAATTGAGATCTGCTTTGTAATCCAATCAGAAAGTAGTACTATCAGTTGCTGAAAGTGGAGTGTTGAAGTCTGCAATTCTTTCAGCTCTATTAGTTTTTGTTTTATGTATTTTGAGCCTTGACTTTTTCCTGTATACACATTTAGGAATGCTATGACCTCTTGGTGGATTTATCCTTGTAACATTATGTAACATCTCACCTGTGCCTACTAATTTTATTGCTCTAAAGTATACATTCTCTAATACTGATATAACCACTCTTGCTTTAAAACAATCAGTGTTAGCGTAATACACTTTTTCCATCAATCTACTTTCAATCCACCTATGTAGTTGTGTTTGAAGTGCATTTGTTTTAGATGATATATATTTAGGTCACTTTTTAAAATTAACCCTGAATACACGGAAATTAGACAACCTGCTCCTGCATGATCTCTGGGTCAATGATGAAATCAAAATGAATATTTTCAAAATTTTCAAAATGAATAATAACAGTGACACAAGTTATCAAAAACCTCTGGGATACAGTAAAGACAGTGCTAAGAGAGAAGTTTATAGCACTAAATACCTACATCAAAAAGATCATAAATTGACAACCTAACATCATACCTCAAGGAACTAGAAAAACAAGAACAAATGAAACCCAAAGCTAGTGGAAAAAAAGAAATAGCAAACATCAGAGTAGAACTAAATGAAATTTAAATAAAAAAAACTACAAAGGAACAATGAAATGAAAAGTTGGTTCTTTGAAAAGATAAACAAAGTTGATAGACCACTAGCTAGATTAACCAAAAAAAGAAGATTCAAATAATCTCAATCAAAAATGAAAAATGAGATATTACAACTGATACCACAAAAATACAAAAGATCATCCGAGACTACTATGAATACCTCTATGCATGCAAACTAAAAAATCTAGAGGAAACGGATAAATTTCTGGAAACATGCAATCCCTTCAAGCCTGAATCAGGAAACAATAGAAATACTGCACAGACCAATAATGGGTAGTGAGATTGAATGAGTAATAAAAAAAATCTCCCAACTCAAAAAAACCCCAGGACCAGATGGATTCACAGCCAAATTCTACCAGACATTCTAAGAAGAACTCATATCAGTCCTACTGAAATTGTTCCAAAAGATTGAGAGGGAATCAATCCTCCCTAATTCATTCTATGAAGCCAATATCACCCCGATAACAAAGCCAGGAAATGACACAACAACAACAAAAAACTACATAATAATATCCCTGATGAACACAGACACAAAAATCCTGAGTGAAGTACTAGCAAACCAAATCCAATAGCACATCAAAAAGATAATTCATCACGATCAAGTGGATTTCATCCCAGGGATGTAAGGATGGTTCACCATACACAAATGAATAAATGTGATCCCCCATATAAACAGAATGAAAAACAAAGACCATATGATCATCTCAATAGATACAGAAAAAGCACTGGATGTAATCCAGCATCGCTTCATGATAAAAAACCATCAACAAACTAGGCATATAAAGAATATCGCTCAAATTAATAAAAGCCCCATACGACAAGCCCACAGCCAACATCATACTGAATGGGGAGAAGTTGAAAGCATTTCCCCTAAGAACTGGAACAAGACAAGGATGCCTACTTTCACCACTTCTATTCAACATAGTATTGGAGGTTCTAGCCAGAGCAATCAGGCAAGAGATAGAAACAAAGGGCATCCAAATTGGAAAAGAGTAAGTAATTATCTCTGTTAGCCGATGATACAATCTTATACCTAGAAAACCCTAAAGACTCCTCTAAAAGACTCCTAGGTTTGATAAATAAATTCAGTCAAGTCTCAGTTTACAAAATCAACCTATGCAAATCATTAGCATTGCTATACACCAGTAATGACCAAGCCAAGAATCATATCAAGAACTCAATCACATTTACAGTAGCTAGAAAAAATTAAAATACCTAGGAATATACTTAACCAAGGAGGTAAAAGATATCTACAAGGAGAACTACAAAACACTGATGAAAGAAATCATAGAAGACACAAACAAATGAAAAAAACCTCCCATGCTCATGGATTAGAAGAATTAATATTGTTAAAATGACTATCATGCCCAAAGCAATCTACAGATTCAATGCAATTTCTATTAAAATACCAATGTCATTTTTCACGGGATTAGAAAAAGCAATCCTAAAATTCATATGAAACCAAAAAAGAGTCCAAAGAGACATAGCAATGCTAAGCAAAAAAAGCAAATCTGGAGGCATCACCTTACCTGACTTCTAATTAAACTAAAAGACGATAGCAACCAAAAGAGCATGGTACTGGTATGAATCCAGAAATAAAGCTAAATACTTATAATCAACTGATCTTTGACAAAGTAGACAAAAGCATACACTGGGGAAAGAACACCCTATTCAATGAATGGTGCTGGGAAAATTTGATGATCACATGCAGAAGAATGAAAATGGATTCCTATCTCTCACCATATACAAATTTAACTCAAGATGGATCAAAGACTTAAATGTAAGACCTGAAGCAATAAAAAGAAGAAAACCTAGGAAAAACTCCTCTGGACATTGGCCTAGACAAAGAATTCATGACTGAGACCCCAAAAACAAATGCAAAAAAAGCAAAAATAAATAAATGGGACTTAACTAGACTAAAAAGCTTATGCATAGCAAAAGAAATAGTTAACAGACTAAATAGACATCCTACAGAATGGGAAAATATTCATAAATTATACATCTGATTGGCCGGGCGCGGTGGCTCACGCCTGTAATCCTAGCACTCTGGGAGGCCGAGGCGGGTGGATCGCTCGAGGTCAGGAGTTCGAGACCAGCCTGAGCGAGACCCCGTCTCTACTAAAAATAGAAAGAAATTATCTGGCCAACTAAAAATATATATAGAAACAATTAGCCAGGCATGGTGGTGCATGCCTGTAGTCCCAGCTACTCGGGAGGCTGAGGCAGGAGGATCGCTTAAGCCCAGGAGTTTGAGGTTGCTGTGAGCTAGGCTGACGCCACGGCACTCACCCTAGCCCGGGCAACAGAGCAAGACTCTGTCAAAAAAAAAAAAAAGACACCTGCAATTGTATGTTCATTGTGGCACAATTCACAATTGCAAAGATATGGATCAACCTAAGTGCCCATGAACCGAGAAATGGATAAAGAAAATGTGGGGTGTGTGTGTGTGTGTGTGTGTGTGTGTGTATGTACACACACCATGGAATACTACTCAGCCATAAAAAGGATGAAATAATGTCTTTTGAAGCAACTTGGGTGGAACTGGAGGCCATTATCCTAAGCGAAGTAGTTTAGGAATGGAAAATCAAATACCTCATGTTCTCCCTTGTAAGTGGGAGTTACGCTACAGGTACTCAGGGCCATACGGAGTGGTGCAATGGACATTAGAGTCTCAGAAGGGGGATAGTAAGGGGAGGTGAGGGAAGAAAAACTACCCGTCAGGTGCAATGTACAGTATTTGGGTGGTGGGTACACTAAAAACTCAGACATAGCCAGTGTACAATTAATCCATGTCATCAAAAACTGCTTGTACCCCTAAATCTATCAATACATAAACTTTTAAAAAGTAATTTAAAAAGAGAAAAAATAAAAATAAAATTAACTCTGCCCAATTATAGAAACAGAGTAGAATAGTGGTTACCAGAGGCTGGGGGGATGATGAGGATGGGGACACGTTGGTCAAAGACTACAAAGTTTCAGTTAGACAGGGAGAATGAGTTTTTTGAAATCTATAGCACAGCATGTTGACTACAGTTAACAATAGTGTGTTGTGTATTTCAAAGTTGCTAAGACAATAAACTTCAAATGTTCTCACCACAAAAAAATGATTGATATTTGAAATGGTAGATATGTTAATCAGCTTGATTTAATCATTTCACACTGTATACGTATATTATAACATCACTGTACCACATAAATATATACAATTATAGTTTACAAATTTATAATTTTAAAAAATAAAAAAATTAAAAATAAATTAACTTTGCCAGTGTCTCTCTTTTTCTTTGTTTAGAGACAGGGTCTTATTCTGTCGCCCAGGATGGATGGAGTGCAGTGGAGTGATCATAGCTCACTACAGCCTGGAACTTCTGGGTTCAAGCGATCCTCTTTCCTCAGCCTCCTGAGTAGCTAGAACTATAGGCACAAGCCGTCAAGCCCAGCTAATTTTTTTTTTTTTTTTAGACATGGGGTTCTCCCTGTGTTTCCCAGGCTGGTCTCAACTCCTTGCCTCAAGTGATCCTCCCACCTTGGCCCTCCCAGCACTGGATTACAGATGTGAGCTACCACGCCTCGCCTTAATCTCAGTCTTTAATTGGTGTATTTAGAGAATTTACATTTAAAGTTAATAATAAAATATTTAGAGAATTTACATTTAAGCTTAATGTTAGGGCTGCAATCTACTATTTTATTATTTGCTTTCAGTTCCCTATATTTCTCATTCCTGTGTTTCTTTTTTTTACATTTCTTTGGGCTACTTGAAGACGTTTTAGAATTCTGTTTTCAATCCTCTATAATGCTTCTTTTTTTTTGAGACAGAGTCTCGCTTTGTTGCCCGGGCTAGAGTGAGTGCCGTGGCGTCAGCCTAGCTCACAGCAACCTCAAACTCCTGGGCTTAAGCGATCCTCCTGCCTCAGCCTCCCGAGTAGCTGGGACTAGAGGCATGCGCCACCATGCCCGGCTAATTTTTTCTATAGGTATTTTTAGCTGTCCAGATAATTTGTTTCTACTTTTTAGTAGAGAGGGGGTCTCACTCTTGCTCAGGCTGGTCTCGAACTCCTGACCTCGAGCGATCCACCCGCCTCGGCCTCCCAGAGTGCTAGCCACCTGGCCCTCTATAATGCTTTTGAGCATATCATCTTGTATGTTTTCTTAGTGGCTACTCCAGGTATTAGAGCATACATATGTAACCACCACCTACAGGTATTACTATTTAATGATTTTGCATGAAATGTAGAAACCTTACTTATGTTAATATGGCTAGGAGTTGGGCTTTGATTAAAGTTTGCAGTTAGGAGCAGGATTCAAAGGCTGCAAATTCCTCTAGCGTCCTTGTAAGTATTCCTTCTCAGAGCAAGTTTTGTACATTGTAGCTTTTTCAGTGGTAATTTACTGTTATTTTACCGGAGCCTTGCTGGTGTGTTGGAAATGTGCAGGGGAAAGAGGACATTCTGTACTCTCCCATTTATTTTTATTTTCTTATTTTTTATTTGAGAGTATTACGGGGGTACAAACGCTTTGGTTTCATAGATTGCCTTTGCACTGCCAGACAAGCGTGCCCATCCCCCAGACAGCGGGCACTGCATCCTTTTTTGTTAGGTGTGGATTTATATAATCTTACATTTAAATCTCAGTGTTTTTAGTGAGTTTATGTCTCTGGCTTGTGACCTTTACAAGTGTGTCTTCTTGCATGTCTCCTCCCACTCCTTAGATGAGACCAGATGGCTAGAGGCAGCTTGAGAAAAAATGTCCTCCTCCAGGGCTCTAGACAGGGCTCTGGAAAGTGTTCCCCCTGGAGCTTGGCCTTTGTTATGGAGAACACTCTGGGGGTATTTCACAATTCTTTCTTGACTCTTTCCTGTCAGAGACACAAGGGGATCATTCTGAGATCTTTGGTCATAAGCTGGTAGGGTTCCTAGAAGTAAAATCATGAAACTGTGGGTCCTGCAACCCCAAGAGCACAGCTCTCCAAATTTATCCACTCATACTAGTCCACACTCAACCTCCAGCAATTTGTCAAAATTACAATTTAAATTTCCTACCAGCTATGGTAGGAATTCAACCAGTTTCTGTTCCTTTCAAGCAGTTCTTGGCTGTGACTCTCTGAATTCATCTATTTCTCAAGTTTCAGAATGGTGGTTTGCCCTGACAACTCTGTTGTCTGAAGGCACCAAGAAAATGTGTTGCTTTTTAAGTTTGTCCAGCTTTATCTTGCTTTAAAAGTGGGAGTGACAAATTCTAAGCACTTTCCTGTGAGAATAGCTCCCTGGTTCCTCAGCAATAGTTGAGTATTGTTTTTAGCACCGAAATACTTATGCTCTCCTTCTGGAACTCTGTGGGTTCAAATGTTACATCTTTTGTTTTTGTCCCAAAGTTCTGTTCATTTATGTTTACTTGTTTTTCCCTGCTTTCCAGATTGAGTACATTCTGTGGATCTGTACTCAGGTTCACTGATTTTATCTTCTGCCGTCATCTCTATTTGACTATGGAAACCATTCAGCAAGCTTTTTAAAAAATCTTATTTGTTGTAATTTTTAGTTTTATAATTTCCATTTGGTCCTTTTCTATAATTTCTATAACCTGGAAGAGATGTTGCGTTTTTCATTTACTTCACAGTAATCCATAGTTATGCCTTCATTAATTTTATACTGAATACTTTAAATTTTTTGTGAGCTACTCCCAATATCTGATTCATCTCTGTTAGTTTATTGCCTTTCCTCATTCAAGTTGTGATTTCCCAGTTCTAGGTATTATGGATGATTTTTTATTGTGTCCTACCTATGTTAGATATTATTTAAAGAGACCTCTAAACCTTTCATATCTTCTATTCATATTTTTGCATGAAGTTGCTCTAGTAAGGCTTGGCTTGTTGGTTCTGGCCTACTTTCATGGGCTGTCATTCCAACGGCATTTAGTTTAAGGAGCCTTTTGTTTGTTTGTTTGTTTGTTTGTTTGTTTTTTAGCCATGAGTTTTACTTTTATTATTGTTATTATCATGTTGATAAAAAATTGCTGAATCCTAAACTGCTCTGGGTGAGAGGACATCATTCTATAGGCAAAACACCTGCTAAGAAGTAGAGACATCAGTTCTTCAGGAAACTCACGGGGGCTAGAGAAACAAAACTAGGAGTTCAGACTTCCAAACCAGTCAATATTTGAGAAGTCAAGATCTCAAGAAGAGGAATGACAGGCAGAAGTGACATCTATATAGGTTGATTTTCTTCCTTAAGGCATTTGTCCACACTTAAGCTACAGAGGACATGCAACTAAAAGCTCAGCAAACAGCAGTTAAAAGCCTCAACAGATTTCTCAGCATTCTGGTGGTGTTGCAGAAGGAAAAACTGAGTTCAGAATTCACCCAGAAGAGGACAGCCAGTAAACACACCAGACTCACAGCTGGGGCCTCTGGAGAGCTGCAACCAGAGGTGGACGAAGCCTTAAAAAGTCTGAAGCATCCGTGGGTCCAGCTGATTGGATTGATGTGATTGTCCCTACACTAGCAGGCTGCCAGAAGAGAGGGTGAATCTTCTATGAAGAGAGATAACATCAGGTAGAGTCCATAAATTTTTTCATGCATAATACCTGAAATTCAATTCAATTACCAGACATACCAAGAAACAAGTCAAGAGAATAAGAAGACAAAAGAAAACATCCACAACACCCCAATATTGGAGTTCATCAGACATGGCGGTGAAACAATTATGATTAATATGTTCAAGAAGATGGATAACAAAATTGAGTTTTCATCAGAAAACTACAATTTAGAAATCAATTGTTATAGTTTGAATATGGTTTGTCTCTGCCAAAACTCATGTTGGTGGCTGGGCATGGTGGCTCACACTTGTAATCCTAGCACTCTGGGAGGCCGAGGTGGGAGGATAGCTTGAGGTCAGGAGTTTGAGACCAGCCTGAGCGAGAGTGAGACCGCTGTCTCTGTTAAAGAGAAAAAATATTAAAAAACAAAACAAAAAAACCCCTCATGTTGGAACCTTAATTCCCAGCGCAGTAATGTTGGGAGGTCAGCCCTTTGAGAGGCGGGGCCTAATGGGAGGCATTTGTGTCAGGGAGGCTCTGCCTTCATGGGTGGCTGGGTACCTCCTCTCTTCTCCTGCTGAAGGACATCTCCTTTGTTTCCAAGTTTTGGCAGTTATGAATAAAGCTGCTATAAACATTCAGGGTCAGGATTTTGTGTGGATGTAAGTTTTCAATTCCTTTGGGTAGATACCAAGGAATGCAATTTGCTAGATTGTATGGTAAGAGTATTTCTATAAATAGTTTTGTAAAAGATCACCAAAGTGCCTTCTAAAGTAGTTGTACCATTTTGCATTCCCACCAGCAACGAATGAGAATTCCTGTTGCTCCACATTTCAAGGGCATTTGGTGTTCTCACTATTCTAAACTTTGGCCCTTCTAATAGACATGTAGTGGTATCTTATTGTCGTTTTAATTCGCATTTCCCTAGTGGCACTTAATGTGGAACATCTTTTCATATAATTATTTGTCTTTTGGATATCTTCTCTAGTAAAGCATCTGTTAAGATCTTTGGTCCATTTTTAAATTGGGTTGTTCACATTATTATTGTTGAGTTTTAATAGTAATTTGTATATTTCAGATGACCGTTCCTTTTTAAATATAACTTTTGCAAGCATTTCCTGCCAGTCTGTGGATGGTGTTTTTATTCTCTCGAAAGTGTCTTTCATAGAGCAGAAATTTTTAATTTTCATGAAGTCCAGCTTATCAATTCTTTCTTTCATGGATCATGCCTTTGGTGTTTTATCAAAAAAGTGATGGCGAAACCCAAGGTCCTCTAGATTTTTTCCTATGTTATCTTCTAGGAGTTTTATAATTGCACATTTTATGTTTAGGTTAGTGACCTGTTTTGAGTTAATTTTCTGAAGAGTGTAAAGTCTGTGTCTAGATTCCTTTTTGTTTCCTTTGCACGTGGATGTCCAGTCGTTCCAGCACCAGTTGTTAAAAAGACTGTCTTTGCTTCAGTGTTGACCTTGCTCCTTTGTCAAATCAGTTGGCTGTATTTATGTGGGTTGATGTCTGGTCTCTCTATTCTGTTCCAATTGATCTTTTTTTCTGTTCTTTCACCAACATCATGCTGTCTTGATTACTCTAGCTTTATAATGAGTCTTGAAGTTGTATAATGTCAGTCCTCCAACTTTGTTCTTCTTCAATATGTTGTTGACTATGCTTGACCTGTTGCCTCTCCATATAAACTTTAGGATCATTTTGTCAATATCTACAAAATATCTTGCTGAGATTTTGATTAGCAGTCCATTGAATCTATACATCAAATTGGGAAGAACTGACATCTTGACAATATTGAGTCTTCTTATCCTTGAACATGGAATATTTCTCCATTCATTTGGTACTTCTTTGATTTCTTTCACCAGAGTCTGTGGCTTTTATCATATAGCCCTGATACATATTTTGTTAGATTTATACATAAGTACTTCATTTTGGGGGGTGCTAATGTAAATGATATTTTGCTTTTAATTTCAAATTCCCCTTGTTCATTGTTCCTGTCTAAGAAGGCAATTGAATTTTATGTATAAACCTTGTATCCTGCAACCTTGCCATCATAGCTTGTTAGTTCTAGGAGGGTTTTCTGGTTGGTTCTTTGGAACTTTCTACATAGACAATCATGTTGTTTGTGAACAAAGAGAGTTTTGTTTCTTCCTTCCCAACCGGTATAACCTTTATATTTTTTTTCTGTTGGCATTAGCTAAGACTTCCAGCATGATATTGAAAAGGAGTGGTGAGAGGTGACATTTTAGCTTTGTCCCTAATCTTACTGAGAAATCTTTGAGTTTCTCGTTAGGTATGATGTTAGTTGTAGGTTTTTGTGAACGTTCTCTATCAAGTTAAGGGAGATACCTTCTGTTCCCAGTTTCCTGAGAATTTTTATCATAAGTGGTGTTGAATATTGCCATATTCTTTTTCTGCATCTATTGGTATGATCATGTGATTTTTTTTCTGGAATCTGTTGATGTGATAGATTACATTAAGTTTTTTTGAATGTTGAACTAGCCTTCCATAATTGGGATAAATTCTACTTGGTTGTGGTGTATAATTCTTTTAATACAGTTTTAAATTTGACTTGCTAATATATTGATCAGGATATTTACATCTATGTTCATGAGCTATACTGGTCTGTAGTTTTCATTTTTTGTAATTTCTCTATCTGGGTTTTGTATTAGGGTAATGCTGAGCTCATAGAATAAATTAGGAAGTATTCCCTCTGCTTTTATCTTCTGCAAGAGATTGTAGATAATTGATATTTCTTCTGTCTTAAATGTTTGGTGGAATTCACCAATGAATCCCTCTGGGCCTGGTGCTTTCTGCTTTGGAAGGTTCATAATTATTGAATCAATTTCTTTGATATATATAGGCTTATTCAGATTGTCTATTTCTTCTTGTGTGAGTTGTAGCTGATTATGTCTTTCAAGATATTGGTCCATTTCATCTAGATTATCAAATTTATGGGCATAGTGTTATTAATAATAGTCATTTATTATACTTTTAATGTTCATGGGATCTGTAGTGATGTTTTCTCTTTCATTTCTGATATTAGCAATTTGTGTCTTCTCTTTTTTTTTGCTTAGTTAGCCTAGCTAGAGGCTTATGAATTTTATTGATGTTTTTAAAGAACCGGCTTTTGGTTTTGTTGATATTCTCAATTGATTTCCTCTTTTCAATTTTATTGCTTTTTGCTTTAATTTTACTATTTCTTTTCTTCTGCTTACTTTAGATTTGCTTTTCTTTTTTAGTTTCCTAAAGTGGAAGCTTAGATTATTGATTATTTTAGATTATTTATTGATCATTTTAGATTCTTTTGTATGAAACCAAAGGAAACCAAGGTAGGAAATCAAAGAAGAGCACTTGACTCCATGGATGATGGCAACCTGTTATTGGCATGGAGGTATGTTGTGGGGCATAAGCAAGGAATTGTAGGAACTTTCCTTGATGTTCTGTCAGGACCTGAGCTGAACTCTGAAGGAGTTCATAGGACCAATGCACATCAGATTTATTCCTTTTGGTAATATGATGAGACCTGCTGGCACCACGACCAGCCTGGCAGCACCTCTGAGTACGGTAAGACCATTAAGCCTCAACACCTCCTGAATATGAGTGTTGGGCCCTGCACTCCTGTATCAGTGTATAACTGAGTTCTTGTAATCCCACGTTTTACTAGTGACCGTGGTATACAGAATGGAGGGCAGAGATAATGTGAGGTACGGTCAGGTCTGAGCCACTATGTTAGCCCTATTTCTGCCAGCATCAGCCACTATCACAGTAGTGGCCAGAATCAAAATACATTTGCATCACAACATTAAATATGCCTCTCGCTGTGCTGAGCAAACAATAGACCTCTTTCCCTTCTCCTGTGGATGTTTTGCATGGTGATCTTGGTAATCTTCAGGAGTGGCTATGACCCATGGTACAGTGAAAAAGTAATGCCCTGTGGAGCCACCAATCAGAATGCTGAGCCAGCCACCTGCCCTCTTCTATCTGAGCTCTGGTCCCTCATGCATAACATGGAAATAATGCTATTTCTTGCTTTGTGGGACAGTTGTGAGTACTGAACAAGGTAGCAGGTAAAAAAAATTGCCTGGATGCAGTATGTGGCTCAATTCTTGTGAGTTTTTTCCCTTCAGTCCATATTCAATCCTTATCCAGATTGTGTTTTTGACCCTAGGAGCTCTGCTTCTCCTTTCTCCCTGGATTTGCTGAATGCTGAGCCAACAGCCCCTCCCACCATTATCAGATAGTGAAAACACTGATTTTGTTCAGGGAAGC
Organism: Lemur catta; assembly: GCF_020740605.2. Lineage (NCBI taxonomy): Eukaryota > Metazoa > Chordata > Mammalia > Primates > Lemuridae > Lemur > Lemur catta. Next base: position 56,573,975 of record NC_059155.1, on the reverse strand, counting down.
AACGTGTCCAGTCCCGAGGGGGTCCCCTCAAGATTTTTTCGGTCACGGCTATTATGATCCCATTTGTCCAACGATGGTTTGTTTCTCAGCCTCCCTGCAAGTAGCAGTGGACATGTGACACAGTCCTGCCCGATGAGGTGTACAGGAAATGTTTGGGGGGCTTCTGTAGAAAAGGCTCTTTCCAAGTAAGGACAGATTGGAAAGAAGAAGGTGGTGGTATTTGGAATGTGATCGAGATGCCTGAAGCTGTGCTAGGACAAGCATGAGGTCACAGAATCAACTTGCTGAAAATGGTTAAGCAGGAGGACGGACACCTTGGTGTCTTTGTGGGTCCCTGGGCAGCCGAATCAGCACAAGTGTACTTTCAGACTTCCTGTCTCAAGAAATAGAAAAGTGAGTCCCTATTTATCATTAGCTCTAAACTTTAGTTTAAACTCATTTGAAGGTATCTTTTAGAAATACTAATGCCTTGACCCCATACTCAGAAGTTCTGATTTCATTAATCTATATTGTGATGAATTGGGACACTTAAAAAAACATTCTGCTATAAAAACTTTCTGTTATTAATACCGTCAAGTTATAATATTATAAGAACCCGTGTGTAGATCATACCCACTTCAACAATCATAAACTCTCGGTCAATCTTATTTCATGTATACCCAGTAATTTCCCCCACCTCTCCAGGTGAGCTTCAGGCAAATTCTAGACATCATATCGGTTAATCTGTATGTATTGCAGAATATGTTTCTCAGAGTAAAAGACACCTTAAAAGTACTACTTTAAAAATATAATTCATGCCATTATCATTCCTAAATAATAATGAATGTTTGTTTAATATCTTCAAGTTTCATTCACAGATAAAATTTCCATTATTGTTTCATAAGAATTAATGTTTCTACCAACTCCAGATCTCATTTGGACTCATGCATTGGTTGATATGCCTGTTAGTCTCTGAAAAATTCACCCTCTCTCTCTCTTCCTCTCTTTCTTGTGAAAAATGAGTCCTTTGTTTTATAGAGTCCTCCACATGTTGGATTTTGTTGATTTCTTTTGATTGGCATTGTTTAACACACTCCTCTCTTTCCTGCTTTTCCTGTAAGTTGGGGTTTAGATCTAGGATCTTCATTATATTTTGGCTTGATATTTCAACAAAAATAACTCAGAGGCAGTTTTTCATAAATCCATCAGGAGACTCATACTGAATGGTTGTCTATCCTTTGTAATGGGAGCAGATGTTGGTGGTCACTGCCTAGATCACTTATGTAATTTGAGGCTTAATATAGAGATGTTTTAACTCTATCTACCCTTCTTCATTTGTTAAATAGAATTCTCTCATGAGAAAGTTTCCTCATACTTATTTGGTTATCAAGTGTTACAGTTCATACGACAAACACATGATAATTGTTTCATTTTTGGCCTCTTTTTACCCAATTTCAAAAAAATGAATTCATTTCCCAGCATTTAAAAACTTTTTTAGTTTAAAAAATTTTTAATTGCCAAATAGAAATTGTATATATTTGTGGTGTTCAACATGTTGTTTTGCAATATGTATACACTGTGGAATGGCTAAATCAACCTAATTAATGAATGAATTGTCTCACATACTAATCATTTTTTCTAGTGAAAACACTTAAAATGTATTCTCTTAGCAATTTTCAAGATCTGGAATTTTATAATGGAGGAATGAGGTCTTTTTCCTTTAGAGCTAACTAAGCACTCAAAATGTAATCGCATTTGATGTGTTTGAATGCATGTTAGTTATTATGCTTATTGACACTCAAATTCTCCCCACATGATACAAACTCATAATCTGAATCGGCCTACTAGAACACAGGGCAATCACAAAGCAGGTGCTTAGTAAATGTGTGTTGAATGTATGTCAGATGACTTAGTGAGGTGTATTGACATCACACTTGATTGTTTTATTATAACACTATGTCACGGTGCCCTTTCCTCCACCAGATGTTTAAAACTGACATTACTACTTTACTGTCTTTGGTGTTATTCAAGTATTACTGCATTTGGAGACAGAAAAATTAAGGCTCACTCTCCTTTATTGGATCTTTCTACTTTATTGGGGAACAAGTGACCTCAACTAGGCTCATGGATTTGATTATCTTTTGGCTTGCAAAATTCATTTCCTCACATTACCATTAGTTCTTACGCTGTTTGCTCTGTGCTAGTCTGTGCGGTCATCTGCTATTGCTCTGCTTCCCAGAACCTTGCATAGCTCAAATTCCCCCTTTCCCTAGCACATATTCTTACTATAATTCCAGAGCTCCTTAAGAAGTAGTTTGTCAGTAAATCACCAACTGTCTCTTCTCTTCTTCTTAATCTCAATGTTTTTTTCCCATTATGGGTGTGTATTTTGCGGACTAACGAGTGTTCCGGCCTTGGCCACATCAAAGACCCTTTGGTGAGCAGCCTCTTTTTTCCTACACTTTAAGTTTCTGATTTCTAACATGGGGCTAAAAGCTTGCTCTCCTGTGTTGCTGCATGCAAATTCTAGGATGTGTAAAATATTGTACACTGTACACATGTTTACTTGGTGGCTTAGTCCATTAGTACTACTACAACAGAATACTCAAGACTAGGTAATTTGTAAAGAACTTCTGTATAGTTTTATTTCTCACAGTTCTGGAGGCTAGAAGTCCAAGATCAAAGTGCCAGCAGTTTCAGCGTCTGGTGAGGGCCTGGTCTCTGCTTCCAAAATGGCACTTTGTTGTTGTGTCCTCGAGAGTGGCCAAAAGTTGTGTCCTTACATGGTAGAATGCAGAAGGGCAAAAGGGGTTGGACACTGTGTGAAGCCTTCTTTATTTATGTATTTATTTTTTAGCTTATTGCACTGCTAGTCATATATGAAGCCTCTTTTATAAGGGTCTTAATCCCATTCATGAGCAAAGAGCCCTCGTGACTTAATCACTTCCTAAAGGCCCTACCGCTTACTATTCTTGCATTGGAGATTAAGTTTCAACGTGAATTTTGAAGGGGACACAAACATTCAAACCATAGCACTTGGATACAGGCTATCACAATAAGATGTGTTGGATTAAATGTAAGAGAATTAGACAATCCCTTGAATTTATCCCATTACTCTGAGAGAACAGAGTAATATTCACACAGAGATTGCTGGGATATATGCAGAGATTTGTTTGCCATCATGGTAATCTATAGAGATACTATACTCTTTTCACCTTTTAACCCGTAAAGTAGACTACTTTCTGGGTGAACTACTCCAGCCCTTGACTATCAGGCAATTTTGTTCTTGCTGAGGGTACTTCACCAAATTTTACTGTTGCAATTGTGGGTACTGATAGAAAATGAAAAAGGCTGAGTGATTAATAATCCATTTGGGAGCTCTTCATATTCTCCATGTTATGTGTGAATTAGTCTGAAAACAGCAGGGTTGTAGTGTTGGCTCTGATTTTGTAGATCCGTCATCACCTAGCACTGGAAGCACTGGATGTGTAACTTCCCGGAGAGTGGTGTGGGCATTGCAGGAACTAGGGACTGCCTCAGAAAGGAGATACATTTTCCCCCTTTTAACTTCAGATTTGGGCCACATGGGTAGGTTATCCTCATGCTTGGCTATCAGGCATTTCAGCTCTGGCTAAGGTTGCTGTCCCATACTTTACTGTAGTAGTGGTGGGTACTGGCGTTTGAAAATGATGAAGTTGCTGAACTGCCTTGTAATTTTCACCTCTGTGGTTCTTTCTAGCCTTCATACATCCTTGCAACTAGCACCTCAGGGTGTACCAGTGGATGTGGATTCATCTCCACCTCTCAGATAAGAAAACTGAGGCACAAAGTGGTTGAGAAAATTAACAATAGAAAAAATTAGAAATGGCAGGCCTTGTGTTTGAACCCCAGCTGTGTGGCACTTGTATGAGTCAGTGCTTAGTTGATGTTAACAGAATGCAGTCTGACTATGTTACTTAGCGCAAGGATTAACATGGGAAGTTAGGGGCTTATACTTTCCTTCTAGGGCCTGGAGGAACAGGATTTATTCCTGGCCTCTTAGTATGATTACCACAACCATACAACACAATTGGCTCCCTAAGGGAGCTGCCACCTTTGCCACAGTTGGAGAGTGGGGGAATCAGGAAGCTTCTACTGTAACTGTTGGTTCTAGGCACGTAGTGCCTTAGTTGCTCTCCTGGAAACAGCAAACTCCACCAGAATTTTTGGCTTAAGTGAGATTTTTCCCAGCTAGATCTGCACCTCCAAGTCATGCCAGCCTTACCCCACATCTCTTTACACCTAGATTGATTCTAAATGAAATCTAGCTGGGGTGCATCAGATTGTCAGAAGGTAAAATGCATCTGGAACCCTAGTAGCAAAAACTCTAGGAAGTGGAGACTTAAGCTTTCCAGGCTTTTCAGTAGAGAGAGGCATATTTGTGAATGAGACTAGAACATATGCTGAGAGAGCAAATATAAGGCATCCAGCACAGTGTTCTTAACCCTTGGTCCACCAGCTCCTCAATATTTTCCTGTTCTTTTCCTTTCAGCCAACCTTACACCACTATTCCTTAAACCTGGATGAAACTTAAAACTCTGCTTATGCCTCAGGTTGCCCAATGATGCTAGGTGTAAGTTGGGGGAAGAGAGGAATCAAAAAATCTGAAAGTATTATGTTATCCAGTATAAACTGCTTTTGTTTAATTGGAATTCTTTTAAAAAATTATTTTATTATTCCCAAGTCCACCACCTCCCTCATACCCTAAGGGTATATTCTAAATCTTTCTCCATTCCTCATTTTTCTTATTGTAACCCTCCCTCACAATCTCCATAGGCTGATGATCTACTTCAGGAAGAAAACAAATTTTCATGAAAGAACTGTACTGAATTATCCTTTCTCTCTTAAATTTACCATATTTCCATTACCTCCAGATAATTTAAGATTTTACCCTCTGCCATTTGGGATTTAACCCTGCCAAATTTTCCTATTCATTTCTTTGTATGTAATGGATGATACAAGCCAGTGTGGCCTTAGAATCATATTGTCTATGTTTGAACCCCAAATCCACTATTTACTACTATGCAAACTTGGGTAATTCACTCAGCAGCTCTAAATATTATTTGCTTATCTGTAAACAGAGTGATAAGATTACCTTCTTCACAGGTTGGTAGGGAAAATAAACGAAAAAATCCATATAATGAAACAATTGAAATATGACCTGCACCTAGGAAGCACTTAATAAAAGTTACTTATCAGATAGATGCAATTCAACTATGAAATACAGAGAAGAAGGAGAGCTTATGCAAAAAAAAATCAGTTTTCTGTAATCATATTGATTGATGGTGGTAGTACTGAGACTACTATTTGTGTAGTTTGGATAAATCAAATGAATAATTATTTTATTTTCTAATTTTATCATCCCCTGTTATCACTGTGATCCAGTCTTCCTGGTTTGGCAGAAATGTATAGAATTGGCCTGGTACATCTTGTGATACCAGATAATAAATAAGCTATCAAGGACTACTAGCATATTCTCAAAATCAGTCAGAACCCAACCTGAAGATGCATCCACTGGCCAAATATCATCAATAAATATAGTTAGTAAAATTTTTTTAAAACACCTCAAATATATATAAATCCAATAATTCATAATTATCCCTTTAAGATATCCTGTATGTCATCTATGAAAGATTATAAGCAACCACGTCATCATTTTGAAAACTCCTAAATAAAGGGAAAGAATCAAGCACTTTTCTTGCCTTTCCTTTACAAGTTATATCTCAAAGTAATAAAATTGTTGAAGGGAAAGTTTTTAGAGTAGTATTCCAGTTAAAGGAAGAAAAAAATGACAGAAATACAATATCACAATTTTGGAACCTCTAATGATATAATGTTTCTACACAATTATTAGCTGTAGCTAACTGTAAAAAGAGTTACAACCTGGTCTCATGTGCCTCTTGATGGAAATAATCAAAATTCTCTTGAAGTATTCTGGTGAAAAAATTGCACCTGCATCTGGTCAAGCTTGTAGATCCAATTATTGATATATATATATAGGAAATACAGAGAAAAAAAGGAATATTCTAAGCTATACCATAGAAAGTTGAGAATGTAAAAAAATCTACAAGTCACATCATCCACTTCCTTCAATGAATAAATGACATGAAAAAAGGCAGGATAGATTAGGGGGCCCATAGATTAAAAGAGAATTAAAAGAGGTATCAAAACAGCTAGGCAAAAGTGAACTGTAGTGTTTGAGTATATACATTTGTGTGATAAAACTGCACAGAAAATCATATAGGTGATTACCATAAATGTCAGCATAGCAGTTACATTGAGAGGAGGAGAGAGTGGGTTGTGGTCAAACAGGGCAAAGAGAAACCTTCTGGGTTGGCTGGCAAATTTCTGTTTATTGACTTCAGTGGTGGTACAAGTGTGTTTCCCTTCTCATAAGTCAATAAGCTATAATTTTATGTGATTTTCCATAAAACACAATGAAAATTTGTTTTAAAAGGGGGAAACGATTGAATTAAGCAGTGGTTGGATGTCACCTTTTTTTTTTTTTTTAAACCTTTGGTGACGAAGATTTTCTCATTTATTGATGTACTTTTAGGTAGAGAGATTGGAGATAAGCATCCCATCACACAAACCAAACAAGTTTTGTCCAGGGCCAATCTCTCTGGATACAACCTGGTCAATGTTTCTCTCTCTTGGGTTGACTCCTCCCACTAAAGCCCAAAGGTGATGGATTGTGAGGACATCCACACACTATTTCTCATTTCTCCTTTAAGGTTCTAAAAACGAAGCATCCTCTGTTCTGTACAGATATCACTAAGTAGAGGTCATGCCAATATTCTCACGACCAATGCATTTGACCAAGGTGAAGGGAAAATCCCAAATCTGTCCTGCTTCCTTACATGAATTGCCTTAGTAAACACAACTGCCTAAACCTTGACAGGTTTTTCACAGAATGCCCAAGAAAGGCTCCAGCACATGGAGTATTGTCCAAAGGTCTCTCTGTGCATTCTACCTCTCAGTTCTTCTTATTTGTTATGAATAGATTTGCACATTCTCTTTATGTCACAGTAAATAATTATATAATTAAGCCATTACCTGAGGCAAAAAGAAAGAAGGGGTTTGATTTTTAAAGCTTTGGGAACAGCACAGAGCTAGTAAAACAGTAGCAGCCCCAGACTGAAAATATCAAAGGTCTAAGTCTGCCATACATAGGGCTTTTTTTCCCCCTACCCCATATAGTCTGGAGAACACAATTCTCAAGTTATAAATCAGTCACTTGGTTTTATAGTATATTGCTTTGTTGTTGGATTTATATAATATCCAACTCTATGACTCCATCTTGTATTAGCAAATTGTATTATCCCTAGGTTCGGTTTTTTTTTAGTTTGCTTGTTTTTTCTATCTCAGTTTGCACTAAATTTACAAACAAGGTCAGCGAGGCTCTGGCTCAAATCGTAACTCTTTCTGAGGGTGAGATTCTATTGATTCTATTGATTAGGGTCTTAAGGACTTTGTCCATCGCAGTCATAATTGGTTTAATTAGGCTGACACCTACAGCCCCATGTCATTACCAGTAACTGAGGAGGGATCCACCAGGGCAGTGATTCTTTCTTAGAGCAAAGCCAGCACCAGCAGTGAGTAGGGTTCCAGACCCCCAGAAAGAGGCAGGAAAACCCATGGCCTGTGCACCCAGGGTGTACTCTGGGGAGGTGCTACTGGTGAGTAGGGCAGGTACACCCAGAATATAAATTAGTTGGAAAAATACAAGTGATCTGAGTCCAATGCTTGCCTACGCCATCCACCACTGAATGGCAGGCCAGCCATTGTCCAGGAACCTGCATATCATGGGACAAGGCTTTCCTTGAAAATTCTCTCCCTGCAGATAGCCAGGGTGATTAACATGAAAAGAAACTGTAACCCCATCCTTATACAGAAGCCATCAGCAGAAGTTATAGGCTTATGGGGGGCCCACTGGAAAAGGAAAAATCCAAAGGTCTCTGGATTTCACATTAATGAGTGATCTTAAGTTGCATTTCCTAAGGTCAGCTCCATCTTCGTGTATTTCGTGAGTTCCTCCGTCGTCACTACTTATTTCTCCCTTCTGTTGCTGGGTTTCTGGGTAGTTAACCCATATTCTGCCTCCCATTTGTTCAATAGGAATTTTCATTTTTACTTGAATCTTTGAGTAGAACCAGGTGTACTTGTCTGGGTTTAATCATTAGATTGTGGTCGAACTGCTCTCCCATATCGTGTGAACAAAAGTTAATGGAAATTTTCGTTTTAGAAATTGTACTTTTGGACTTAGCCCCCGGCTGAGAAGTAAGAAGGCCCAGTGTACGGATGGCAGCGAGGGGTCAATCCAAGCCCGGCGTTGGGTCGGGGGTGGAGGAGTCGGAAGTGGTTGGGGTTTGGGGGAGGAGATCCGCTCACACACAAGAGGAGGGTGTTGAGCCGCCATATCTGCTGCTGCCGCCGCAGTTGCGAATGCAGCATCGGCGCTCGGCTGCCTCCGCGGTGCCGCTAAGGATCGTGTCGCTGCCGCTTGGCTCTTCGCTCCTGCTGCCTTACACCCGCTGGCGGAGCCCGCTCTTTCTGGCCTGTTGAGCCCGCTCCCTCCCTGCCGCACATCAGGTCCTGAGACCATGGATCCGGGCAGCAGCAGCAGCGACTCCGCACCCGAATGCTGGGACCAGGTGGACATGGAAACACCGGGTTCGGCCCCGAGCGGAGACGGAGTCCCCTCGGCCGTGGCCGAGGCCCAGCGCGAGCCCCTCAGCTCGGCCTTCAGCCGTCAGCTCAACGTCAATGCCAAACCCTTCGTGCCTAACGTCCACGCCGCGGAGTTCGTGCCGTCCTTCCTGCGGGGCCCGGCCCAGCCGCCCACCCCCCTGGCCGGCTTCTCCAGCAACGACGAAACCGGTACCGGCGCCGGAGACCCTCAAGGTAAATGGCCGGGACGGGGGGCACCTGTGGAACCTTCCAAAGAGGAGCCTTTAGTGCTGTGTGAAGGTTCCAATTCAGCCGTTACCATGGAACTTTCAGAACCTGTTGTAGAAAATGGAGAGGTGGAAATGATCCTGGAAGAATCATGGGAGCACAGTAAAGAAGTAAGTGAAGCCGAGCCTGGGGGCGGTTCGTTGGGAGATTCAGGGCCCCCAGAAGAAAGTGGCCAGGAAATGATGGAGGAGAAAGAGGAAATGAGAAAATCGAAATCTGTGCTCGTACCCTCAGGTGCTCCTAAGAAAGAACACGTAAATGTAGTATTTATTGGGCATGTAGATGCTGGCAAGTCAACCATTGGAGGACAGATAATGTTTTTGACGGGAATGGTTGACAAAAGGACACTTGAGAAATATGAAAGAGAAGCTAAGGAGAAAAACAGAGAAACTTGGTATTTATCCTGGGCCTTAGATACAAATCAGGAAGAACGAGACAAGGGTAAAACAGTAGAAGTGGGTCGTGCCTATTTTGAAACAGAAAAGAAGCATTTCACAATTTTAGATGCCCCTGGCCACAAGAGTTTTGTCCCAAATATGATTGGTGGCGCGTCTCAGGCTGATTTGGCTGTGCTGGTAATCTCTGCCAGGAAAGGAGAGTTTGAAACTGGCTTTGAAAAAGGTGGACAGACAAGAGAACACGCGATGTTGGCCAAAACGGCAGGGGTGAAACATTTAATCGTGCTCATTAATAAGATGGATGATCCCACAGTAAATTGGAGCAGTGAGAGATATGAAGAATGTAAAGATAAACTGGTGCCCTTTTTGAAAAAAGTCGGCTTCAGTCCAAAAAAGGACATTCACTTTATGCCGTGCTCAGGACTGACAGGAGCAAATATTAAGGAGCAATCAGAGTTCTGCCCTTGGTACACTGGATTACCATTCATTCCATATTTGGATAATTTGCCAAACTTCAGCAGATCAATTGATGGACCAATTAGGCTGCCAATTGTGGATAAGTACAAGGATATGGGCACTGTGGTCCTGGGAAAGCTGGAATCAGGATCCATTTTTAAAGGCCAGCAGCTTGTGATGATGCCAAACAAGCACAATGTGGAAGTTCTTGGAATACTTTCTGATGATACTGAAACTGACTTTGTGGCCCCAGGTGAAAACCTCAAAATCAGACTGAAGGGAATTGAAGAAGAAGAGATTCTCCCAGGATTCATACTTTGTGATCCTAGTAATCTTTGCCATTCTGGACGCACGTTTGATGTTCAGATAGTGATTATTGAGCACAAATCCATCATCTGCCCAGGTTATAATGCGGTGCTGCACATTCATACTTGTATTGAGGAAGTTGAGATAACAGCCTTAATCTCCTTGGTAGACAAAAAGTCAGGAGAAAAAAGTAAGACACGACCCCGCTTCGTGAAACAAGATCAAGTCTGCATTGCCCGTCTAAGGACAGCAGGAACTATCTGCCTCGAGACATTCAAAGATTTTCCTCAGATGGGTCGCTTTACTTTAAGAGATGAGGGTAAGACCATTGCGATTGGGAAAGTTCTGAAACTGGTCCCAGAGAAGGACTAAGCAATTTTCTTGATGCCTCTGCACGATACTGTGAGGATAATTGACTGCAAAAGTTCACCACCTCTTATTTACTGCCCATTGACAGACTTTTCTTCATATTTTGCAAAGAGAAATTCACAGCAAAAAATTCATGTTTTGTCAGCTTTCTCATGTTGAGATCTCAGTTATGTCACTGTTGAATTTACCCTCGAGTTTCCTTCCTCTATGCCACTCTGCTTCCTTGGACAAAATCAGTAATAGCTTTGTAAGTGATGTGGATGTAATTGCCTATAACAATGAAAAATTAATCTATTTTTTAATTTTTCATTTTCCTTTAGGATAATTAGACAACCCTTGTTCCATGCAGATGAAATCAGAGTGTGTCAGTATGTGTGTATGTGTACATGTTAAAAAGACAACTAACATGTGAATAAAATACTCCATTTGAAATTCTTCGGTATTTGAAATGCTTTTGAATAATATTTAAATATGTACTACTGTTCAGTTAGTTTTTTTAATTTCTCAAGTAATTGAATATGTCTTATCACTTGGACTTCTAAAAACTATCCTCCACTGCTTTAAATGAGGAATATACAAACAACACACAAGTTTGTATTAAAGGAAAAATTTTAATTTTGAAAAAAATTTATTTTAGGGCTCTTCCCAGTAAGCTTTGTTGTTGTTGTCCAAGTCCAGTCAATAAAGGAGCCTTTCTGCTTCCCCCCTTGTGATTTGAAAGTGAAAGGCTCAGGCCATCTTTATTTGTTCAGTAATTCCTCACTTAACATCATTGATAGGTTCTTGGAAACTTCAACTTTAAGGGAAATGATGTATGGCAGGTCCCTAAATAACATCATTCAACAGTATTTTGTTACAAAGTTGATGAGGAAAATACGATTTTGTTATATGTCATTTCACTTAGAGTCACAGTTTCCAAAAACCTATCAACAATATTAAGTGAAAACTTGTTTTCCTTCAGGTCCCGTAACATGGAGCATGGCCAAATTACAAATATACTTGGGGATTCAGACCATATGTTGACTAGACTTTTATCTGTACTCCGTCGTCTTAACACACTCCTTGGTTTTGTTCACCATGAAACTTACGATGTGGGACACAACACAATAAGGGGCATGACTATTAAGAAAATAAATGCTTGCAATAAGGCCGTAGGCCATTTGAGTAAAAAGTAAGGGTTAGTGAGGGTCCTGAGCTGGGAAATGAGACCACTTCACCCTTCTACACTTAAGTGCTTGGGGTTGATAGGAAAGGTAGAAGGTCATTTTTATAATTAAATAACAAACTACTCTTGGGGTCAGAAGCACTGGACATTTCTCTGAACTTCTTTAGGAAACACCAATTGTGGATTCAGGCAGCTATATTCATTGCCAGGAGAACAGCCTTGTAACCTGCATGACTATCAACAGCTGAAGAACTTGGTAAGTGGGTAGTGGCCCAGTGCAAACACCTGCCCAATGGTGGGCAGAGCCAGTTTCTCTTACGCACAGCATTATACCTGGAGTAAGAGATGGTTTGCTTTGATGGCAAACCTCACACTCGTGGCCTGGTTGAACAGGTGTGGAGACTGCTGCCACAAAACCCTGGGCCCATGCTCAGGCAAAGGCGGTGTCCCCTTCTTCATGGTCCCTTTGTGTACCAGTATATGTCCAGGGTGTCTAACCTGTTAGAGATAGCCACACAGGTCTTGTCAGAGCATCAATAGTATGGCTCTACTGTGAATCATCCATTATAGATCTTCATGGCACCCACATGGGAAATGAAGATTTTTACTTTGTCATATGTCAACCAACCTAATCCACAGGGATGTGCCCCATACTGTCTTGGACCCAGTTTTTTAATCATTAGAATGTCACTAGCAAGAGTTTCATCTTTATCACAAGGGTTTCCCTTCTTCTTGGCTCTGTGTGCTGAACCAATCCAGTACTTGAGTTTTGCCCTGGCAGGCACTTTTTTAAGAAAAATTATTTTTGATGCTGCATCAATCTCACTGTTTTGTAATTTTATTAATTTACCAATAGGGTTCTTATGGATATTTTCCACTGATAGGCCAAAACCACAAGCCAGGACAGAACTATTTGTCTCCATCCAATTTGAATAATTTCCCATTAAAACCGGCTCCTAAATATCTTTCTCAGTCAGTTGTTTAGCAATTTCTCTACTAGGGGCTCTGAATTGTATATATAAATAAATATATAAAAATACACACTATATACATATACATTATATATATACTGTATACATATATACAGAGTATATATAATATATAACCTGTGTGTATATATGCACACATGCCTTCAGAGAAAAGGATATAAGTCTTTGGAAGTAGATTTTAGAAATTTGGATAGTAGAATTTAGAAATGCAATTATTTGCATTTCAGTGAGAAGCAGATCATCCAGATGGTTGAAGACATCAGACTCTGGCTCTTTAAGAAAGTAGGTATAAACTCACGGTAACAGTTCTTTCTAACTTCCCGGATATTTTACTTTATAGTTGTTGATACCTGGGGGTGTTTTTCAATACTCCAAATTGGAGCCATTCACAAACACAGTACTAGTTTCGTTAGGGCATCTGATTACCTAATGAAGCCATATTCAGGGAAGTGTCCTTTCAGAGGTACCCTTTTGCCATCAGTTCAGACCAGTTTAACTTAACTGTCTTCAGAGCTTCATCTCCAGTTCGTAGCAGCCAAGATAATGCAGAATCTCCTCAAGTCTGGCTGAATGCATGCTGTAAGTACACTATGAACTTCCTATTTCAGGCTTTCTCAGTGTCTACCCATTGGCTCTTGGCAACTTTTCTCCCAAGTTTCCTTCTTTATTCCTCTGGTCATTATGGGACAAATCTGAGGAGATTCAAGGAAAAGGGCCAACTTATTCTGTGTTTCAGCAAAGACCCAAAAGGGAAAGAAGGGTGAAAATTTGGGCCAGGTAGAAGCTAGCAGACCTCCACGCTGCTCACTTTGAGCATCTTTCTCTGGTACCCAGGAGAAATTGCCAGCGCTTTTATTGTCCACTAAGGTCACTGTTCCAGTCCTCCAAAGACAAATCCTCTCTCAAAGTAGACCCTCCTTTCACAGTATCATGATTTTGGTTTACTACAATGCAAGAACCTGCCCTTTTAAATGTTTGCTTATATATATTTTGCAGTGCAAATACTCAACTCACTCATTTTAGTTAAATGGGACTGTAAAGTAGCAGGAAGATAATTAGTTATCATGTCATGGTCATTAAAAAAGAAACTATCCAACAACCACAGAAGTTCTGTGAAAACCTGAGCATTTGAACATGTTCACATTCCTCCAGTGCCTGTTTTCATATTCAATGTAACTATATTTTCTGTTGAGACTTGGCATATTTCTAGTTTTCAGTTACAATATCTACTCATAGTTGGCCATTGAGGGAAAGGAGAATTTGATCCGAGACTTCTCCCCGGCGATACTACTCATTACTTCTATGGAGTGGAAAAAGTGGACTTGCCTTAGAATTTGGGAGAGGCTTTTTCCAAGCACCCCGTGTGTGTTTGTTAATGTTTGACAAATCACCAAAATCAACAAGGAAAAAGAAAAGAACCTATTGAATGAATATGCCATGTATCAGAAAACAGAGGGGAAGAAAGCTTTACTTACATACAAAAGGGCACAGCTTACAATTTTACACTATATAGCCTGTAGAAAATTGAATATTGGCTTTCCACACAGTTCAATCTTGCATTCAACTATGCCAGATTATTTAGAAGAAATGTGTCTAAAGTCTAGGGAGATTCTCTCTTCCCATACTTAGCCTTAAGAAAAACTGTAGTTTCTTTTGATAAATCAGTGTTGATAAAAGTTTCAGGCGCTAGGACTCAGGCATCAATCAAAAGGAATTGCAGCAAAGCCCCTCATTTTCTACTCATTAATAGTAAACAATCAGGATTTGCATAAACATAATTTGCAGACATTTATCAGCCCTCTAATGAAGGTATTTCTCTCTTTAGTTGCTGAACTTTTTCAAAAGTCCAAGCAGAAATATTGGAACCTGGCCTCAGTTTTAGCATGAGAGGACAAAAAAAAAAAAAGGATTTGTTCACAGTCAAGCTGCTGTACACAATCATGTCACTGCATCTCTCACTTGATATGATATATGTCCAACATATATCCAATTATAGCTCTTTCACATTTGGGGCACCAAGTAAAGGCTTCTTCTATTCTCTAACAGAAATGTATATGAATTATCTCCTCCTGAGACTGCTTTAATTGCTCTACTGCAGTCTAAACAGTGACCTTTTGCCACACCAATAAATTCACATAAGAAGGACTCATTGTCACATGCCAAGTGACCAAGAAATACCCCAAATGACTTCTGCAGATTTAGCTGGCAGTGCCTGGATTAAATCTTAGTGTTTGATCTCCACTGTTGAATTTTTTTGCACTCTGCTTTAATTGATGCTCCTATGACATATATTATTTAGCTTTCTAAACTGCCTTAACTTCTTTTGCCAGTTTGGTAGTGTATAAATGCATAGGTGAAATAAAAGGCTTAGATCCTGAGTGATGCTAATGACAGAATGCTGCATCCCCAATCCAAGTTCTTCAGTGCGTGCTAAACCAAAAAGAGCTCTTATCTTAAAGGGTAGATGATCCACAAGCATAAATTTTATACATTTAAGAAATGATTTCAGAGAATTTAAAGGTCAGGAGATATATTTAAGGAGGCCCTAACCTTAAAGCATGGTGATTGATGCCAGATGAGAGATCACTTCACAAGATCCTGGTGGCGAATAAAATGTCATGACCAAATTTTAACAAAATTCAAGAACTGTTTGCCTCGTGGACAGCACACTATTCAAGGCCTGGAGAAAAAGTGAAGGCATGAGAAAGATAATACTCATTTCCTAGCAGAATCTGAGCTATGCCCACAGGTGGCCAGGGGACGAATGTGTATCAGATTCATTCTGTAAGACAAGTCAAAGCTGCTGACAGTACAGGCAGGCAGCATGGCAGCCAGGTCTGAGGATGGTGAGATCACCAAGCCTCACAGACCCTCAAGTATGAGTGTTAGACTCCACACTATCTACCAACGCCTGTCTGAATTAGTGGCACCCAAGATATCACATGTGACCTGAGTGTGCAGACTGGTAATAGTTAAAATGAGGAGCAAGTTCTACTCAGAACGACTGTTGGGCACTCAACCCTGCCAACAGCTCCCACCATCAGGATGGTAGCCAGAATCAAAATATGTCCTCCTCCTGACATGGGCTATGCCTAGCACTGTGCTGAGCAAACAACAGACCTCTTTCCCCTTTCGTGCTATTTTCGACAGTGATTTTGGTAATCCACAAACTTAGCTATAACCCATGGCAGGGAGAAAAAGTAATGCCCCATGGAGCCCCCAATCAGAATGTTGAGCAAAGCACCTCGTCCTTCCCCTGTGAGCCTCTGGTCTCTCATGCATTGACATGGAGGTAATGCCAGTTGCTTGTTTTGTAAGACTGTTCTGAGGACTGAACAAGGTTCAGGTACAAAAAGTGCCTGGGCATAGTATGTGGCTCAATTATTGCGAGTTTATTCCCTTCAGGCCATATCAAATGCTTACCCCTGGCTATGTTTTTGACCCTAGGAGTTCTGCTTTTCCTTTCTCACTAGATTTGCTGATTGTAGACCCAACAGCCTGTCCCACCAATATCAGGTGGTAAAAACACTGTTTTTGTTCAAGGAAGCAATATGTCTTATCCTGAGGGGGCTCCCTCAAGATTTTTTCAATCATGTCTATCATGATCCCTTTTGTCCAATGATGCAGCCTCCCCTGCAACTATCAGTGGACATGTGACACGGTTCTGCCCAATGAGGTATACAAGGAATGTGTTGGGACTTCTGTAGAATATATCGTTTCTTTTTTTTTCTTTTTTTTATTATTATTTCAGCATATTGTGGGGGTACAAAAGTTTAGGTTACGTATATTGCCCTTACCCCCCCACCCTCCGGAGTCAGAGCTTCAAACGTGCCCATCCCCTAGACAGTGCAGATCACACTCATTATGTACGTATACACCCATCCCCTCCCCCACCCACATCTGCCTGACATCTGATCAATGTTATTCCTAAATGTGCTGTTAGGTGATGATCAGTGAAACCAATCTGATGGTGAGTACATGTGATACCGTTTCTTAATAAGAAGGACAGACATGAGAGAAGAGGATGGTGGTACTTGGAATGTGATAGAGATGCATGGAGGTGTTGCAGCCATGTTGTAGCAAGCATGAAGTCACAGAGTCAACTTGCTGAAAATGATTGAGCAGGAAGATGAACACCTTGGTGTCTTTGTGGGTCTCTGAGCAGCTGAATCAGCACAAGTGTACTTCCAGACTTCTTATCTGGAGGGGGAAAAAAAGAGTAAGGTCCTGTTTGTTTATACCATTAACTATAAACTTTAGTTGCACAGTAAACACATTCAAAGGTATCATTTAGAAATACTGAT
Organism: Lemur catta; assembly: GCF_020740605.2. NCBI lineage: Eukaryota > Metazoa > Chordata > Mammalia > Primates > Lemuridae > Lemur > Lemur catta. Next base: position 56,557,012 of record NC_059155.1, on the reverse strand, counting down.
GTCCTAGCCCTGTATCCAGAAGTTCTGATTTCATTAGTCTGTATTGTAGCTTTGGGCATTTAAAAAAACTCTCTGTTATAAATAGCAGATATATGACAAGATATCTTAATAATATTATAAAGAATGCATGTAGATCTCACACAGCTTCATCAGTTAATAACTCATGGTCAATCTTATTTCATCTAAACCCCGACCAACTTCTCTCCACCAACAGGTTATTTTGAAGCTAATCCTAAACATCAGGTCACTTAGTAAAAGATTCAATATGTAGTTCTAAAAGATGTAGATACTTTAGGTCGAGTGCGGTGGCTTACATCTGTAATCTCAGCGCTTTGGGAGGCCAAGGTGGGAGGATTGCTTGAGGCCAGGAGTTGGAGGCCAGTCTGGGCAACAAAAAGACCTCATCTTTGCAAAAAAATTTAAAAATTAGCTGGGTGTGGTGTGGTGGCTCGTGCCTCTAGTCCCAGCTACTAGGGAGGCTGAGGCAGGAGGATCACTTGAGCCCAGGAGTTTGAGGTTACAGTGAGCTGTGATCATGCCACTGCACTCCAATATGGGTGACAGTGAGATCCTCTCTCTAAAAGAAAAAAAGAAGTGGACACCTTAAAAATATAAGCACAATAACATTGTCACATGTAAAAATTAATTGCAATTTCTGAATATCTTTACATACTCATTCCTAGTTCAAAATTTTCAATTGCTTATAAATATTTATTTTTTGAAATTTGATTTTCAACTCAGGATCCAATTTACTTTTTTTTTTTTTTGAGACAGAGTCTCACTCTGTCGCCCGGGCTAGAGTGCCATGGCTTCAGCCTAGCTCACAGCAACCTCAAACTCCTGGGCTCAAGCAATCCTCCTGCCTCAGCCTCCCGAGGAGCTGGGACTACAGGCAGGTGCCACCATGCCCAGATAATTTTTTCTATATATTTTTAGTTGTCCAGCTAATTTCTTTCTATTTTTTTTTTCTTTTTAGTAGAGACAGGGTCTTGCTGTTGCTCAGGCTGGTCTCAGACTACTGAGCTCAAACGATCCTCCTGACTCGGCCTCCCAGAGTGCTAGGATTACAGGCGTGAGCCACCATGCCTGGCCCCAATTTACTTTCCTGTGTTATAATTTGTTGCTATGCCTGTTAAGTCTCTTTCAATCTATAATTTGTCCCTTCTCTCTTTTTCTCTTGCAATTTATTTGCTGAAGAATTTGAAACTCTTATTCTTTGGAGTTTCTTATGGTCTAGATTTTGCTGACACCCTCCGTTTGTCATTGTTTAACATGTCTCTCTCTCTCCTGTCTTCTTTGCAAATTGGTTGTTAGAAATAGAGGCTTCCTTAAATTCAAGTTTGCATCTTTTCTTTTCTTTTTTTCTTTCTTTCTTTCTTTCTCTTTCTTTCTTTCTTTTTCTTTCTTTCCTTTCCTTTCCTTCCTTCCTTCCTTTCCTTTTCCTTCCTTTTCTTTTCTTTTCTTTCCTCTTTTTTTCTTCTTCCTAGGTAGTGCTATGTACTTCCATGTGGAAACATATAATGTCTGGTTGTCTCTCTTTTTTTTTTTTGATGTTAGCAGACATTGATGATTGTTGCCTAGGTCTAATATTTCATCACAGATTATAGAATAACAATATTCCATTTATCTTTCTGCATGTATTGGCTAGGATGCTTCTTTAAGGAGAATTCTCCCCTCATTAACTATTTGGTGACACACCAGATAGTTCATATGCAAATGAAAGGATAATTATTTGATTCTTTCCTTTTATTTACCTGTTTTCAAATAATGAATTTATTCCCTAGTACTTTTAAAGGTGACCACAAAGTATATTTTAGAATTATTATACACAAAATATTTAAACACAATGTGTTTAAGTCTATTTATTATCCTTATAAATGCTCAAACTGCCCCATATTTAGGGATTCAGCTCCCCAGGTGATTCTGTGGTTCTTGCAAGGGTTGAAAACCATTGGTTTCAGTTGTTGTTAGTTGGTTTTTGTTTGTTATTGGAGCTAGATGCATAACAACCTAATGTAAAATTCATGATTGGCTCTTGAATTCTTTTTACATGCCCCAGTAGTCTTTGATAGCTTCCTGTTTTCTTGTACATCAGGTTGTTCAAGTCTCACCTTGTACACTTCCCATAATTAGCTAATTCATCATGTAGTTTTGATTTTTTTTTAGTGAAAAATGCTTTTTAGAGAGTGAAATCATGGTGCTTGACTGCATGCTACTGGGTTCATCATAGTTTCTGGGGCCTTGTAGACGAGAGGACAGAACTAAGAAGTAGGTATTTTTTAAAGCAAAGTGCATCATGGGTTCATACTGATACTTCCCATTCAAATTCAGGGCTCCAGGATATGTACTTTGTATCATTGATCTTACTTCATTCAGTACATCCTTTTTCAGAAGCCATAAATCCTCTCTCCCAATAACACCAATAAAATTACTCATTAGTGTTAGCCTCCAATTTACACACAACAATGTTTAAAAAATATGCCAACACAACTATTAAAAATACTAATTCTGTGCCATGGAAGCCTCTGCTATATGAAGAAAAAAAAAAGAAAGAAATACTAATTCTGAAAAAGTTTAAAAATTGTATGTGGTTCTTTTGGTCTTCAGGTTGCAGCTCACTAAGAATGTACAGAACAAATGATGATGTTTTAAAAACATCAGAAATAGCCGGGTGCAGTGGCTCACGCCTGTAATCCTACCACTCTGGGAGGCCGAGGTGGGTGGATTGTTTGAGCTTAGGAGTTCGAGATCAGCCTGAGCAAGAGCAAGACCCCGCCTCTACTAAAAATAGAAAGAAATTATATGGACAGCTAAAAATATATATATAGAAAAATTAGCCGGGCATGGTGGCGCATGCCTGTAGTCCCAGCTACTCGGGAGGCTGAGGCAGGAGGATCCTTGAGCCCAGGAGTTTGAGGTTGCTGTGAGCTAGGCTGACGCCACGGTACTCTAACCCAGGTAACAGAGTGAGACTCTGTCTCAAAAAAAAAAAAAAAAATTAGAAATAGTTTCTGTCTGTATGGTAATGCTAGCAACTGAATGCACAATAAAGTCCATTAGATTCATTTTGCTTTTCACCAATAGGAATTATTTTTATCTTATTTAAATAGTTTTTACAAATACGTGGAAAGTTTACATAGTACCAAAGTCAAACCTAGAAAACAACATATTTTAGTGAAGTCCCGCTTGTCTTCTTGTCCCTCTCACTCTGTACCTTCTCTTTCCCACAGGTACATTATTTTTAGTTTATTGATTATAGTTCCATATATGTATTCATATCATATCATTTTTGATAAATAATATATTATGCAGTTTTCCCCATCTTGATTTTTTTCACGTATTAATATATTCTGGAGAGTGTTCCAAATCAATATATAGAAATAGTCATCATTCCTTTTTATAGCTGCATAATATTCAATATTTTTATTTTTCAAGTTGTCTATTCATGGATATTTAATCATTCCAATTTTTGCTATATCACATATTGCTGCAATCAGCAACATTTTCACATTTTCCCAGTGTTTTTCTGATTTTGAGAGTTGGGATTTGTGGGCCAAGATGTATATGCTAGATATTGCCAAATTGCGCTCCATAAGAATTTTACCATTTTGCAGGAAGTTTGTTTTTTTACAAAGCTTCCCAGGTGACTCTGTGGTTTTGAAAGGGTTGAAAACCACTAGTTTAAGTTGTTAGTTGGTTTTTGTTTGTTTGTTTATTTTGTTATTGGAGCTAAATGCACAACAAGTTAATGTAAAATTCATGATTGGAATCTTCCTATTAGCTCCAGTACTAGCAGAGATCAGGGACTGTGCTGTGTTCATCTCCATACCCACAGTGGCTAGCACAGGGGCGAGAACAAAGCAGGTGCTTGTTAAATATATGTTGGGTGTTGAATGAAGCAGTGAAGAGTAGTGACATCATAGTTAACCGATTTCTTATAAAAATCTATTGCTGTGCCTACCCCTACATCAAATGCTTCATTCTCTGAAGGCATGAGGTGGGTATTATTTATACATTAATGTAGCAAACATTTATTTAGAGTGTACCATGTGACAGCAGTATTCTAGATGGTATTGACAGAATAAAAAACAAAACAGGCAAAAATCTATGCCCCTGTGGTATTCACATTTTAGTGGGGACAGAAATATTCAAGAATATAAGAATTGAATATGAGCAGAGAGAGTAGTACCAAGTGCTAACAAGAAAAATTAAAAAGTGTAACAATGAGACTGCCGGGGATTTTAAGCTGTAGTCAGACCTGTCTATGCCTTTTAAGCAGAAACCTGACTTAAATTTCATTTAAGAGGCATCTATGAGTATTTATTGAATAAATGAGTGATGATGATTGCCAAGAGAATCTTCTATCTCTGGCTATGTACCAGTCTCTAGATTAGGGCACCCCTTCCTATTCCTGTGTGCTAAGCTCTTCCCTTTCCATCCCCCTAAGGCGGCCCATGGGAAGTCCACCTGGGACAAACTGGACCTCAGGATCCTTAGTGGTGGCCAGGCCAGTGCACGTTGTCTGTTGATTGACACCAGTTCCTGTGCGCATGGGGCATGAGGTGGTGTCCCCCTTTCCCTCACTTAACGTTCTAGTAATTGATTTGTCAGATTCAAATTAAATCTTTTTACTTCCACTTATTACCTGTGCAACAATTCATTTTTTTCCTTGCTCTTCTTTTCCTTGTTCCTTTTTCTTCTATTTAATACTTCTCACTCTCAAAATTTACGTTTTCATAATATTCTTCCACTGTGGTGCCCACCTAGATTTTAGTCTTTATAAGTGCTAAAAGCCACAATTCCTAGTGAAGACAAAACAGTTATGAACATTCATATACTAAATAACACATACATACTTTCATAAAGCAGAAATTATATATAGGAGATACAAGGAGGAATATACAGAAACATACCAATAACAGGCTTTAACACAACTGTCCAAGATAGGCCAAATAGACAAAAAATAAGCAAAAATATAGAAGACCTATTTCACATAATCAATAAGGTAAACCTTCTGGATATATACCAAACTTTACACTTTGGTAAAGTAGAAAAACACTTTTTCAAGTACCCAAGGAATATTCGTAAAACTTTACCATATTCCAGGTCATAAAGAAAGTAGAAACAACATAGTCATTATTTTTTTTTAATTTTTATTTTTATGAGACAGAGTCTCGTTCTGTTGCCTAGGCTAGAGTGCCATGGTGTCAGCCTCGCTCACAGCAATCTCAAACTCCTGGGCTCAAGCGATCCTCCTGCCTCAGCCTTCCAAGTAGCTGGGACTACAGGCATGCACCACCATGCCCGGCTAATTTTTTCTATATATTTTTAGCTGTCTAGCTAATTTCTCTCTATTTTTAGTAGAGATGGGGTCTTGCTCTTGCTTAGGCTGGTATCGAACTCCTCACCTCAAGCCATCCTCCCATCTCGGCCTCCCAGAGTGCTAGGATTACAGGCCAGCCATTATTCTTTTATCATAATGGAAAGTTTAAAATTTTTTAAGAAGTCTTTCCACTGATAAATTTTAAAACATTTTTAAATTTTTTTTTTAAATTTCAGCATATTGCTGGGGTACAAATGTTTAGGTTACATATATTGCCTTTGCCCCACCCGAGTCAGAGCTTCAAATGTGTCCACTCCCCAGATGGTGCGCACTGCACCCATTAGATGTGTACATACCCATCCCCACCTCCCCCGTCCCACCTGCCCGACACCTGATGAATGTAAACCTCTCTATTGAAACAAAATAAAGGCCGGGCACGGCGGCTCACGCCTGTAATCCTAGCACTCTGGGAGGCGGAGGCGGGTGGAATCACTTGAGGTCAAGAGTTCGAGACCAGCCTGAGCAAGAGTGAGACCCCCGTCTGTAGTAAAAATAGAAAGAAATTATATGACCAACTAAAAATATATGTAGAAAAATTAGCCGGGCATGGTGGCCCATGCCTGTAGTCCCAGCTACTTGGGAGGCTGAGGCAGGAGGATCGCTTGAGCCCAGGAGTTTGAGGTTGCTGTGAGCTGGGTTGACGCCATGGCACTCACTCTAGCCCGGGCAACAAAGTGAGACTCTGTCTCAAAAAAATAAAATAAAATAAAATAAAAGATCTTGAATGAAAAGGGAAATACAAACCAAAATTGCAGCGTTAAAAAAACAATAATGGAAACCATACATATAATAATATGTGAGACATATTTTAGCAGTTATTAGAGTAAAATTCAGTCTTACTTATAACAATAAAATTTTAAAATAAAATTAATAAATTAGAATTTCAACTCCTAAAGGTAGGCAAAGAACAACAAAGTAAAGCAAAAATCACAAAGGAGCAATAATAAACATAAAAGGAAACATTAAAGAGACAAGAAATGGAAAAGCAATAGAATTAAATAAATCAAAATTCTGTTTCCTTAAAATAAATCGACAACAAGGAACCAACCACTACTTAATGTAATCAGGAAATAAGGAGAAAACACAGATCCTCCTGCCTCAGCCTCCCGAGTAGCTGGGACTACAGGCATGGGCCACCATGCCCGGCTAATTTTTCTACATATATTTTTAGTTGGTCATATAATTTCTTTCTATTTTTACTAGAGACGGGGGGGGGGGGTCTCACTCTTGCTCAGGCTGGTCTCGAACTCTTGACCTCAAGTGATCCCCCCCCACCTGCCTCGGCCTCCCAGAGTGCTAGGATTACAGGCGTGAGCCACCGCGCCCGACCTTTATTTTGTTTCAATAGAGAGGTTTACATTCACAGAATAAGAAATGAAAAGGGGAAAATAACCATTAAAATAGATAAAATGTTAAAAAATAATAAAAGACTTTTTTCCACAATAAATTGAAAACCTAAAGGATAAGTACAATTTCCTAGGAAAGAAAATAATTTGTCAAAATTAACTCCAATAGAGAGGGGAGTCTTAATTAAACTAATTTCTATAGAAGAAATAGGGAGATTTATTAAAGAACTTCCTCAAAGAAAAGCATAAGGCTTTAATATTTTCCCAGGAGAATTTTACCAAAACTTAGCACCAACTAACATAATGCTATATAAGTTACTGCTCCCAATGCTACATAAAATATTTCAAAGCATAGAAAATAAAGAGAAATTCAAATTATTTTTGTCTAACAAATATAACATTAATGCCAAAACCTGATGCAGTATAATAAAAGAAAGGTACAGGCCAATTTCAATTACGAATATGTGAATCTTCTAAATTAAATTTCAGTGGGAAAAAATCTAACACCACATTAAGAAAATAATACATCATTAACAAGCGGTATTTATTGCAGGTGATCGGGGATGATTCAATAATTGGGGAATCTATTAATATAATTCACCTTATGATAGATGTAAGGAGGAAAATTGTATGAAAATCTCCAGAAATACTTAAAAAGCATTCTGTGAAATTCAATGTTTATTTAAAAAAAAAAACCAAAACAAAACAAAATGAAATGAAAAAACATCTAATCAAATGATGAGTGCTTCATATACGATATGTATGTATAAATAATAAGTATATAATACGTACATACATACACATAAAGGAAGTGCCTATCATATATATGTATCAAAAAAACTAAAATTCCCAATGGAAAACACAAGAGGCATTCCTGCTAAGGTCAAGTGCAAGGAAAGAGTTGTCCACTCTCTCAGCTATTTAAACCTGTGGTGGAGCTATTAGCCAACACAATTAGAAAACAAACACTACAAAAACAATTATAGGTATAAGAATTACAAAAAAATTGTATTTCTTTCTATTTGTTGGTTACATGATAGTCTACTTGGACAATTTGAGAAACGTAAAGATAAAACTAACACAAACAATAAAAGACTTGGTAAATTTAGAGGATATAAATTAATATACACCAAAAATCAATGACTATATACATATAAACAATAATGAAAAACAAGATATAATGGAATAGAAAATATTATAATAGCAATAAGTAACATTCTTAGGAATAAATGTGACGAGTAATGTGGAAAAGCTATGTAAGGAAAACTTTAAAGACTCCTAAAAGCTATAAAAAGGAGGAAAAATATCCCTTGATCTTGGATAGGAAGGCCTGTTGAGCCTAAGAAATATTGATTTATAGAAATGCCCAGAGCCCCGATGTCTCTGTTTTTGCTAAAGTAATAGCCTTATCATAAAACTTAGAAGTTTGCCCTAAGAAGAGTTTATAACTCATTGTTCACCTAGATAGAGTTAGTTAAAGGATCTGTAGTAGCCTTTTAGAAGACTTTGACCCTAAACCAAACTACCTATTATTATGTAAATTATGTTACCCTTGGCAACCGAAAACCTTCCGGGCACCCTGCTTTGTCTATCTTCATAAATCTTTACTTTATAAACTATATCTTTGGCTCTGTGTATTATTTTTATTTCTGTTTCCTACTATTTTTCCCTCCTTTGCGACCACCCCTGTCTGAGGAACCCAAACTTTTGCTGGGAGCATAGCTAACTCCCCGCAAAGGCTCAATATCATTAAGATGTCAATTAGTTTATAGATTTAATGAAATCTTAATCAAAGTTGTGCCAGCAAGTTTTCTTTTTTACCCTAGAGAAGGACAAATTGATTCTAAATTTCCTCTGCGGGGGGGAAAAACCCAGCATGAAGAAATAGCAACAACAAACTCTGAGAAAAAATAGCAATGAGGGGAGACTAACCCAACCAGGAATAAAACATACTATTGAGTCTTGATAATTAAAACTGTATGATACTGGTACTTGAATAAACAGAATAGAAAGGTTTGAAATACACCATGCACATATGAAAAGCTAATATATAATAAAGATGACCTAACATGAATAGGGAAAGGAAAAGAAAAACATTTTTTTTTTTTGAGACAGAGTCTCACTCTGTTGCCCGGGGCAAGTGCCCTGGGGTCAGCCTGGCTCACAGCAACCTCAAACTCCTGGGCTCAAGCGATCCTCCTGCCTCAGCCTCCCGAGTAGCTGGGACTACAGGTATGTGCCACCATGCCCGGCTAATTTTTTCTATACATATTTTTGGTTGGCCAGATCATTTCTTTCTATTTTTTTTTTTTTTTAGTAGAGATGGGGTTCTCGCTCTTGCTCAGGCTGGTCTCGAACTCCTGAGCTCAAAGGATCCTCCCGCCTCGGCCTCCCAGAGTGCTAGGATTACAGGCGTGAGCCACCGTGCCCGGCCGAAAAACATTTTTAATAAATGCTGTTGGGACAACTGGATAGCCATTTTGTAAAAGATAAAATTTGATCCATTGTTCACAAAAAGAATAATCTCCAAGTGGTTTAGAGATCTATATGTAAAAAATGAAGCTCTTTAATACTAAAATAGGATACAGGTAGACTCTGTAATAACCCGGGAGTGTGGAAACTTCTATGAAGAAATCAAAATCCAGACACAACCAAAGAAAAAAATGATAAATGACATCCCTAGAATAAAGACGAAGAAACATTTTGGCCTAGCAAAAAGTGAAAACAAGAGCAAAAAGACAAGGAATTAAAAATCAAATAATCAATTTGGAGAAAATATTTTCAAAATATATAAAAGGTAAAGTGCTAATATCTTTAATAAATGACTCTTTTATCCTTAATAAATGACTCTTTAAAGTCAAGTAAAAAAGACTGTAAACCCATCACATAAACTGACAAAAGATTTGAACAAAGAGTTTATAAAAAAGACCTAAAAATGGCACTGAATTATATGAAAATGTCGTCAAATCTACTCATAGTAACAAAAATGTAAATTAGAGCTATTAATACTTTGAAATACCATTTCTTGCCTATCAGGTTGTCTGTTCTCTGTTTCTATCTGTTGTGATTCATGCCCCATTATCTTACACATTCACTATTTTAGATTTATTGTACAGTACATTGAATAATAAGCTAGTGCTAATCAAGCTATTTATAAAGAACAAGGTGTAGAGCCTGTTAGATAGAAAGCGCCCCAATAATCACTAGCTATCTTTATTTTAGTTCATTCAAGTCATAAATAATATGTGACCTGGGTGCTCCTCTAACAGTTAGGGAAGCAATCAGTATGCTCCATCCAGTGCATCCCCATTATGCAAATGCTCCACATGTTCACATACCTTCTAACAATAATAAAAATTCCAGAAGCAATTGTTTCCCAATTAAAGAGCCAAATAACTTATAGGGTAGGGAGTATCTTTGGGGAAAGAATTCGGCTGGCTCTGTTTCCTCACTCTGAACTGACAAAGGAAAGAGTGCTGCCAGCCCAGGAAAGGCTGCCTTTGGCGTGTCAAGTCTGAATAAGACTGGGTCAAGTGTTGAGTTACCATGGCAACGACATGATCAGGATGCATCATCTCCCATAGCAACTGCATTGAGGGGGCCTAATGTCTGAGTAAAAGCTTTCTCTCAGCATCAGACTTATTTGAATCCACCTCTAAAGCTACACCCTGGGGTGCTAGTTAAAAGGATACATGGAAAATACAAAGAACCACAGAGGCTGGAATTATATAAGTCACTTCAGCAGCTTCATCATTTTAAACCACCATAACCACTACTACTACAGTAAAGTGTGGGACAGCAACCAGGGCTGAAATGCCCGATAGCCAAGCGTGGGAGTATCCCACCCAGAAAACAGCCCAATTTTAAGGTTAAAAGCTCAAAAGATGTATCTCCATTCTAAGGCAGTCTCCCTTGGCCTGCAATGTCCACACCGCACCCATCCAATGCTTGCAATGCTAAGTGACGATCGAACTACAAAACCAAAGCTAACACTATAATCCTGTTGTTTTCAGACGAATTCACAAACAATTAACAATATTTCGAAAATATGAAGAATTCCCAAAACTGGGATTATTAGTGACTCAGCCCTTTTCAATTTCTACCAGTATCCCCAACTGCTACAATAAAATTTGGTGACACACCCTCACGAAGAACAGAATTGTCTGATAACCAAGTGCTGGAGTGGTTCATTCAGAAAGCAGTCTAATTTGGAGGGTAAAAGGTAGAAAGAGTATCTTTATAGGTTAACATGATGGCAAACCAGTCCCTGCATATATCCTAGCAAACCCTGAATGAAATATTGCTCTGTTCTCTCAGGGTAATAGGGTAAATTCAAGGGATTTAATTTAATTACACTTTATCCAACACTTCTTATGTGACAGCCCATATTCAAGTAATCATGGATACAAATGTTTTACATATCCTAGAATTTGCGTGCTTCATAATGTGCTAACGATCTTCTGTCCAGCTCATTTCACAACAACACAGGAGAGCAAGCTCCTAGCCCAATGTTAGAAATCATAAAATTGAAGTTTGGGAAAAAAGAGGCTAGTTACCAAAGGATCTTTGATATGGCCAAGCCCCAAACACTCATTTGTCTTCAAAATGCACATGTATAATTAGAGGAAAAAACATTAAGAAACACAGAAGAGACACTTGGTGATTTACTGACAAGCTACGGTTGTCCCTCCGTATCCATGGGGAACTGGTTCCAGGACTCCCACGGATACCAAAATCCATGGATGCTCACGTCCCTTATGTAAAATGGTGTAGTATTTGCATATAATCTACACATACCTTTCCGTAGACTTTTAAATCATCTTTAGATTGTATATAATACCTAGTACATGCCAACACCTCATATCATTCACGTGAATGCGGTGGGCGGCAAATTCAAGTTTTGCTTTTTGGAACTTTGTGGAATTTAATTTTTTTTTCCAAATATTTTCAGTCCAGTATGGGTTGAATCCATGGATGCTGAACCCACAGATAAGGAGGGCTGACTGTATTTCCATAGGAGTGCTGGTACAGTGGAGAGAAGATGTGCTAAGAAGGGGGAAACTGGAGCTATGCAAGGTTCTGGGAAGCAGAGCAATAGCAGATGACCGCACAGACTAGCACAGAGCAAACAGCGTAAGAACTAATGGTAATGTGAGGAAATGAATTTTGCAAGCCAAAAGATAATCAAATCCATGAGCCTAGTTGAGGTCACTTGTTCCCCAATAAAGTAGAAAGATCCAATAAAGGAGAGTGAGCCTTAATTTTTCTGTCTCCAAATGCAGTAATACTTGAATAACACCAAAGACAGTAAAGTAGTAATGTCAGTTTTAAACATCTGGTGGAGGAAAGGGCACCGTGACATAGTGTTATAATAAAACAATCAAGTGTGATGTCAATACACCTCACTAAGTCATCTGACATACATTCAACACACATTTACTAAGCACCTGCTTTGTGATTGCCCTGTGTTCTAGTAGGCCGATTCAGATTATGAGTTTGTATCATGTGGGGAGAATTTGAGTGTCAATAAGCATAATAACTAACATGCATTCAAACACATCAAATGCGATTACATTTTGAGTGCTTAGTTAGCTCTAAAGGAAAAAGACCTCATTCCTCCATTATAAAATTCCAGGTCTTGAAAATTGCTAAGAGAATACATTTTAAGTGTTTTCACTAGAAAAAATGATTAGTATGTGAGGCAATTCATACGTTAATTAGGTTGATTTAGCCATTCCACAGTGTATACATATTGCAAAACAACATGTTGAACACCACAAATATATACAATTTCTATTTGGCAATTAAAAATTTTTTAAACTAAAAAAGTTTTTAAATGCTGGGAAATGAATTCATTTTTTTGAAATTGGGTAAAAAGAGGCCAAAAATGAAACAATTATCATGTGTTTGTCGTATGAACTGTAACACTTGATAACCAAATAAGTATGAGGAAACTTTCTCATGAGAGAATTCTATTTAACAAATGAAGAAGGGTAGATAGAGTTAAAACATCTCTATATTAAGCCTCAAATTACATAAGTGATCTAGGCAGTGACCACCAACATCTGCTCCCATTACAAAGGATAGACAACCATTCAGTATGAGTCTCCTGATGGATTTATGAAAAACTGCCTCTGAGTTATTTTTGTTGAAATATCAAGCCAAAATATAATGAAGATCCTAGATCTAAACCCCAACTTACAGGAAAAGCAGGAAAGAGAGGAGTGTGTTAAACAATGCCAATCAAAAGAAATCAACAAAATCCAACATGTGGAGGACTCTATAAAACAAAGGACTCATTTTTCACAAGAAAGAGAGGAAGAGAGAGAGAGGGTGAATTTTTCAGAGACTAACAGGCATATCAACCAATGCATGAGTCCAAATGAGATCTGGAGTTGGTAGAAACATTAATTCTTATGAAACAATAATGGAAATTTTATCTGTGAATGAAACTTGAAGATATTAAACAATCATTCATTATTATTTAGGAATGATAATGGCATGAATTATATTTTTAAAGTAGTACTTTTAAGGTGTCTTTTACTCTGAGAAACATATTCTGCAATACATACAGATTAACCGATATGATGTCTAGAATTTGCCTGAAGCTCACCTGGAGAGGTGGGGGAAATTACTGGGTATACATGAAATAAGATTGACCGAGAGTTTATGATTGTTGAAGTGGGTATGATCTACACACGGGTTCTTATAATATTATAACTTGACGGTATTAATAACAGAAAGTTTTTATAGCAGAATGTTTTTTTAAGTGTCCCAATTCATCACAATATAGATTAATGAAATCAGAACTTCTGAGTATGGGGTCAAGGCATTAGTATTTCTAAAAGATACCTTCAAATGAGTTTAAACTAAAGTTTAGAGCTAATGATAAATAGGGACTCACTTTTCTATTTCTTGAGACAGGAAGTCTGAAAGTACACTTGTGCTGATTCGGCTGCCCAGGGACCCACAAAGACACCAAGGTGTCCGTCCTCCTGCTTAACCATTTTCAGCAAGTTGATTCTGTGACCTCATGCTTGTCCTAGCACAGCTTCAGGCATCTCGATCACATTCCAAATACCACCACCTTCTTCTTTCCAATCTGTCCTTACTTGGAAAGAGCCTTTTCTACAGAAGCCCCCCAAACATTTCCTGTACACCTCATCGGGCAGGACTGTGTCACATGTCCACTGCTACTTGCAGGGAGGCTGAGAAACAAACCATCGTTGGACAAATGGGATCATAATAGCCGTGACCGAAAAAATCTTGAGGGGACCCCCTCGGGACTGGACACATTGCTTCCCTGAACAAAATCAGTGTTTTCACTATCTGATAATGGTGGGAGGGGCTGTTGGCTCAGCATTCAGCAAATCCAGGGAGAAAGGAGAAGCAGAGCTCCTAGGGTCAAAAACACAATCTGGATAAGGATTGAATATGGACTGAAGGGAAAAAACTCACAAGAATTGAGCCACATACTGCATCCAGGCAATTTTTTTTACCTGCTACCTTGTTCAGTACTCACAACTGTCCCACAAAGCAAGAAATAGCATTATTTCCATGTTATGCATGAGGGACCAGAGCTCAGATAGAAGAGGGCAGGTGGCTGGCTCAGCATTCTGATTGGTGGCTCCACAGGGCATTACTTTTTCACTGTACCATGGGTCATAGCCACTCCTGAAGATTACCAAGGTCACCATGAAAAACATCCACAGGAGAAGGGAAAGAGGTCTATTGTTTGCTCAGCACAGCGAGAGGCATATTTAATGTTGTGATGCAAATGTATTTTGATTCTGGCCACTACTGTGATAGTGGCTGATGCTGGCAGAGATAGGGCTAACATAGTGGCTCAGACCTGACCGTACCTCACATTATCTCTGCCCTCCATTCTGTATACCACGGTCACTAGTAAAACGTGGGATTACATGAACTCAGTTATACACTGATACAGGAGTGCAGGGCCCAACACTCATATTCAGGAGGTGTTGAGGCTTAATGGTCTTACCGTACTCAGAGGTGCTGCCAGGCTGGTCGTGGTGCCAGCAGGTCTCATCATATTACCAAAAGGAATAAATCTGATGTGCATTGGTCCTATGAACTCCTTCAGAGTTCAGCTCAGGTCCTGACAGAACATCAAGGAAAGTTCCTACAATTCCTTGCTTATGCCCCACAACATACCTCCATGCCAATAACAGGTTGCCATCCATGGAGTCAAGTGCTCTTCTTTGATTTCCTACCTTGGTTTCCTTTGGTTTCATACAAAAGAATCTAAAATGATCAATAAATAATCTAAAATAATCAATAATCTAAGCTTCCACTTTAGGAAACTAAAAAAGAAAAGCAAATCTAAAGTAAGCAGAAGAAAAGAAATAGTAAAATTAAAGCAAAAAGCAATAAAATTGAAAAGAGGAAATCAATTGAGAATATCAACAAAACCAAAAGCCGGTTCTTTAAAAACATCAATAAAATTCATAAGCCTCTAGCTAGGCTAACTAAGCAAAAAAAAAGAGAAGACACAAATTGCTAATATCAGAAATGAAAGAGAAAACATCACTACAGATCCCATGAACATTAAAAGTATAATAAATGACTATTATTAATAACACTATGCCCATAAATTTGATAATCTAGATGAAATGGACCAATATCTTGAAAGACATAATCAGCTACAACTCACACAAGAAGAAATAGACAATCTGAATAAGCCTATATATATCAAAGAAATTGATTCAATAATTATGAGCCTTCCAAAGCAGAAAGCACCAGGCCCAGAGGGATTCACTGGTGAATTCCACCAAACATTTAAGACAGAAGAAATATCAATTATCTACAATCTCTTGCAGAAGATAAAAGCAGAGGGAATACTACCTAATTCATTCTATGAGCTCAGCATTACCCTAATACAAAACCCAGATAGAGAAATTACAAAAAATGAAAACTACAGACCAGTATAGCTCATGAACATAGATGTAAATATCCTGATCAATATATTAGCAAGTCAAATTTAAAAATGTATTAAAAGAATTATACACCACAACCAAGTAGAATTTATCCCAATTATGGAAGGCTAGTTCAACATTCAAAAAAACTTAATGTAATCTATCACATCAACAGATTCCAGAAAAAAAATCACATGATCATACCAATAGATGCAGAAAAAGAATATGGCAATATTCAACACCACTTATGATAAAAATTCTCAGGAAACTGGGAACAGAAGGTATCTCCCTTAACTTGATAGAGAACGTTCACAAAAACCTACAACTAACATCATACCTAACGAGAAACTCAAAGATTTCTCAGTAAGATTAGGGACAAAGCTAAAATGTCACCTCTCACCACTCCTTTTCAATATCATGCTGGAAGTCTTAGCTAATGCCAACAGAAAAAAAATATAAAGGTTATACCGGTTGGGAAGGAAGAAACAAAACTCTCTTTGTTCACAAACAACATGATTGTCTATGTAGAAAGTTCCAAAGAACCAACCAGAAAACCCTCCTAGAACTAACAAGCTATGATGGCAAGGTTGCAGGATACAAGGTTTATACATAAAATTCAGTTGCCTTCTTAGACAGGAACAATGAACAAGGGGAATTTGAAATTAAAAGCAAAATATCATTTACATTAGCACCCCCCAAAATGAAGTACTTATGTATAAATCTAACAAAATATGTATCAGGGCTATATGATAAAAGCCACAGACTCTGGTGAAAGAAATCAAAGAAGTACTAAATGAATGGAGAAATATTCCATGTTCAAGGATAAGAAGACTCAATATTGTCAAGATGTCAGTTCTTCCCAATTTGATGTATAGATTCAATGGACTGCTAATCAAAATCTCAGCAAGATATTTTGTAGATATTGACAAAATGATCCTAAAGTTTATATGGAGAGGCAACAGGTCAAGAATAGTCAACAACATATTGAAGAAGAACAAAGTTGGAGGACTGACATTATACAACTTCAAGACTCATTATAAAGCTAGAGTAATCAAGACAGCATGATGTTGGTGAAAGAACAGAAAAAAAGATCAATTGGAACAGAATAGAGAGACCAGACATCAACCCACATAAATACAGCCAAACTGATTTGACAAAGGAGCAAGGTCAACACTGAAGCAAAGATAGTCTTTTTAACAACTGGTGCTGGAACGACTGGACATCCACGTGCAAAGGAAACAAAAAGGAATCTAGACACAGACTTTACACTCTTCAGAAAATTAACTCAAAACAGGTCACTAACCTAAACATAAAATGTGCAATTATAAAACTCCTAGAAGATAACATAGGAAAAAATCTAAAGGACCTTGGGTTTCGCCATCACTTTTTTGATAAAACACCAAAGGCATGATCCATGAAAGAAAGAATTGATAAGCTGGACTTCATGAAAATTAAAAATTTCTGCTCTATGAAAGACACTTTCGAGAGAATAAAAACACCATCCACAGACTGGCAGGAAATGCTTGCAAAAGTTATATTTAAAAAGGAACGGTCATCTGAAATATACAAATTACTATTAAAACTCAACAATAATAATGTGAACAACCCAATTTAAAAATGGACCAAAGATCTTAACAGATGCTTTACTAGAGAAGATATCCAAAAGACAAATAATTATATGAAAAGATGTTCCACATTAAGTGCCACTAGGGAAATGCGAATTAAAACGACAATAAGATACCACTACATGTCTATTAGAAGGGCCAAAGTTTAGAATAGTGAGAACACCAAATGCCCTTGAAATGTGGAGCAACAGGAATTCTCATTCGTTGCTGGTGGGAATGCAAAATGGTACAACTACTTTAGAAGGCACTTTGGTGATCTTTTACAAAACTATTTATAGAAATACTCTTACCATACAATCTAGCAAATTGCATTCCTTGGTATCTACCCAAAGGAATTGAAAACTTACATCCACACAAAATCCTGACCCTGAATGTTTATAGCAGCTTTATTCATAACTGCCAAAACTTGGAAACAAAGGAGATGTCCTTCAGCAGGAGAAGAGAGGAGGTACCCAGCCACCCATGAAGGCAGAGCCTCCCTGACACAAATGCCTCCCATTAGGCCCCGCCTCTCAAAGGGCTGACCTCCCAACATTACTGCGCTGGGAATTAAGGTTCCAACATGAGGGGTTTTTTTGTTTTGTTTTTTAATATTTTTTCTCTTTAACAGAGACAGCGGTCTCACTCTCGCTCAGGCTGGTCTCAAACTCCTGACCTCAAGCTATCCTCCCACCTCGGCCTCCCAGAGTGCTAGGATTACAAGTGTGAGCCACCATGCCCAGCCACCAACATGAGTTTTGGCAGAGACAAACCATATTCAAACTATAACAATTGATTTCTAAATTGTAGTTTTCTGATGAAAACTCAATTTTGTTATCCATCTTCTTGAACATATTAATCATAATTGTTTCACCGCCATGTCTGATGAACTCCAATATTGGGGTGTTGTGGATGTTTTCTTTTGTCTTCTTATTCTCTTGACTTGTTTCTTGGTATGTCTGGTAATTGAATTGAATTTCAGGTATTATGCATGAAAAAATTTATGGACTCTACCTGATGTTATCTCTCTTCATAGAAGATTCACCCTCTCTTCTGGCAGCCTGCTAGTGTAGGGACAATCACATCAATCCAATCAGCTGGACCCACGGATGCTTCAGACTTTATAAGGCTTCGTCCACCTCTGGTTGCAGCTCTCCAGAGGCCCCAGCTGTGAGTCTGGTGTGTTTACTGGCTGTCCTCTTCTGGGTGAATTCTGAACTCAGTTTTTCCTGCTGCAACACCACCAGAATGCTGAGAAATCTGTTGAGGCTTTTAACTGCTGTTTGCTGAGCTTTTAGTTGCATGTCCTCTGTAGCTTAAGTGTGGACAAATGCCTTAAGGAAGAAAATCAACCTATATAGATGTCACTTCTGCCTGTCATTCCTCTTCTTGAGATCTTGACTTCTCAAATATTGACTGGTTTGGAAGTCTGAACTCCTAGTTTTGTTTCTCTAGCCCCCGTGAGTTTCCTGAAGAACTGATGTCTCTACTTCTTAGCAGGTGTTTTGCCTGTAGAATGATGTCCTCTCACCCAGAGCAGTTTAGGATTCAGCAAATTTTTATCAACATGATAATAACAATAATAAAAGTAAAACTCATGGCTAAAAAACAAACAAACAAACAAACAAACAAAAGGCTCCTTAAACTAAATGCCGTTGGAATGACAGCCCATGAAAGTAGGCCAGAACCAACAAGCCAAGCCTTACTAGAGCAACTTCATGCAAAAATATGAATAGAAGATATGAAAGGTTTAGAGGTCTCTTTAAATAATATCTAACATAGGTAGGACACAATAAAAAATCATCCATAATACCTAGAACTGGGAAATCACAACTTGAATGAGGAAAGGCAATAAACTAACAGAGATGAATCAGATATTGGGAGTAGCTCACAAAAAATTTAAAGTATTCAGTATAAAATTAATGAAGGCATAACTATGGATTACTGTGAAGTAAATGAAAAACGCAACATCTCTTCCAGGTTATAGAAATTATAGAAAAGGACCAAATGGAAATTATAAAACTAAAAATTACAACAAATAAGATTTTTTAAAAAGCTTGCTGAATGGTTTCCATAGTCAAATAGAGATGACGGCAGAAGATAAAATCAGTGAACCTGAGTACAGATCCACAGAATGTACTCAATCTGGAAAGCAGGGAAAAACAAGTAAACATAAATGAACAGAACTTTGGGACAAAAACAAAAGATGTAACATTTGAACCCACAGAGTTCCAGAAGGAGAGCATAAGTATTTCGGTGCTAAAAACAATACTCAACTATTGCTGAGGAACCAGGGAGCTATTCTCACAGGAAAGTGCTTAGAATTTGTCACTCCCACTTTTAAAGCAAGATAAAGCTGGACAAACTTAAAAAGCAACACATTTTCTTGGTGCCTTCAGACAACAGAGTTGTCAGGGCAAACCACCATTCTGAAACTTGAGAAATAGATGAATTCAGAGAGTCACAGCCAAGAACTGCTTGAAAGGAACAGAAACTGGTTGAATTCCTACCATAGCTGGTAGGAAATTTAAATTGTAATTTTGACAAATTGCTGGAGGTTGAGTGTGGACTAGTATGAGTGGATAAATTTGGAGAGCTGTGCTCTTGGGGTTGCAGGACCCACAGTTTCATGATTTTACTTCTAGGAACCCTACCAGCTTATGACCAAAGATCTCAGAATGATCCCCTTGTGTCTCTGACAGGAAAGAGTCAAGAAAGAATTGTGAAATACCCCCAGAGTGTTCTCCATAACAAAGGCCAAGCTCCAGGGGGAACACTTTCCAGAGCCCTGTCTAGAGCCCTGGAGGAGGACATTTTTTCTCAAGCTGCCTCTAGCCATCTGGTCTCATCTAAGGAGTGGGAGGAGACATGCAAGAAGACACACTTGTAAAGGTCACAAGCCAGAGACATAAACTCACTAAAAACACTGAGATTTAAATGTAAGATTATATAAATCCACACCTAACAAAAAAGGATGCAGTGCCCGCTGTCTGGGGGATGGGCACGCTTGTCTGGCAGTGCAAAGGCAATCTATGAAACCAAAGCGTTTGTACCCCCGTAATACTCTCAAATAAAAAATAAGAAAATAAAAATAAATGGGAGAGTACAGAATGTCCTCTTTCCCCTGCACATTTCCAACACACCAGCAAGGCTCCGGTAAAATAACAGTAAATTACCACTGAAAAAGCTACAATGTACAAAACTTGCTCTGAGAAGGAATACTTACAAGGACTCTAGAGGAATTTGCAGCCTTTGAATCCTGCTCCTAACTGCAAACTTTAATCAAAGCCCAACTCCTAGCCATATTAACATAAGTAAGGTTTCTACATTTCATGCAAAATCATTAAATAGTAATACCTGTAGGTGGTGGTTACATATGTATGCTCTAATACCTGGAGTAGCCACTAAGAAAACATACAAGATGATATGCTCAAAAGCATTATAGAGGGCCAGGTGGCTAGCACTCTGGGAGGCCGAGGCGGGTGGATCGCTCGAGGTCAGGAGTTCGAGACCAGCCTGAGCAAGAGTGAGACCCCCTCTCTACTAAAAAGTAGAAACAAATTATCTGGACAGCTAAAAATACCTATAGAAAAAATTAGCCGGGCATGGTGGCGCATGCCTCTAGTCCCAGCTACTCGGGAGGCTGAGGCAGGAGGATCGCTTAAGCCCAGGAGTTTGAGGTTGCTGTGAGCTAGGCTGACGCCACGGCACTCACTCTAGCCCGGGCAACAAAGCGAGACTCTGTCTCAAAAAAAAAGAAGCATTATAGAGGATTGAAAACAGAATTCTAAAACGTCTTCAAGTAGCCCAAAGAAATGTAAAAAAAAGAAACACAGGAATGAGAAATATAGGGAACTGAAAGCAAATAATAAAATAGTAGATTGCAGCCCTAACATTAAGCTTAAATGTAAATTCTCTAAATATTTTATTATTAACTTTAAATGTAAATTCTCTAAATACACCAATTAAAGACTGAGATTAAGGCGAGGCGTGGTAGCTCACATCTGTAATCCAGTGCTGGGAGGGCCAAGGTGGGAGGATCACTTGAGGCAAGGAGTTGAGACCAGCCTGGGAAACACAGGGAGAACCCCATGTCTAAAAAAAAAAAAAAAATTAGCTGGGCTTGACGGCTTGTGCCTATAGTTCTAGCTACTCAGGAGGCTGAGGAAAGAGGATCGCTTGAACCCAGAAGTTCCAGGCTGTAGTGAGCTATGATCACTCCACTGCACTCCATCCATCCTGGGCGACAGAATAAGACCCTGTCTCTAAACAAAGAAAAAGAGAGACACTGGCAAAGTTAATTTATTTTTAATTTTTTTATTTTTTAAAATTATAAATTTGTAAACTATAATTGTATATATTTATGTGGTACAGTGATGTTATAATATACGTATACAGTGTGAAATGATTAAATCAAGCTGATTAACATATCTACCATTTCAAATATCAATCATTTTTTTGTGGTGAGAACATTTGAAGTTTATTGTCTTAGCAACTTTGAAATACACAACACACTATTGTTAACTGTAGTCAACATGCTGTGCTATAGATTTCAAAAAACTCATTCTCCCTGTCTAACTGAAACTTTGTAGTCTTTGACCAACGTGTCCCCATCCTCATCATCCCCCCAGCCTCTGGTAACCACTATTCTACTCTGTTTCTATAATTGGGCAGAGTTAATTTTATTTTTATTTTTTCTCTTTTTAAATTACTTTTTAAAAGTTTATGTATTGATAGATTTAGGGGTACAAGCAGTTTTTGATGACATGGATTAATTGTACACTGGCTATGTCTGAGTTTTTAGTGTACCCACCACCCAAATACTGTACATTGCACCTGACGGGTAGTTTTTCTTCCCTCACCTCCCCTTACTATCCCCCTTCTGAGACTCTAATGTCCATTGCACCACTCCGTATGGCCCTGAGTACCTGTAGCGTAACTCCCACTTACAAGGGAGAACATGAGGTATTTGATTTTCCATTCCTAAACTACTTCGCTTAGGATAATGGCCTCCAGTTCCACCCAAGTTGCTTCAAAAGACATTATTTCATCCTTTTTATGGCTGAGTAGTATTCCATGGTGTGTGTACATACACACACACACACACACACACACACACACCCCACATTTTCTTTATCCATTTCTCGGTTCATGGGCACTTAGGTTGATCCATATCTTTGCAATTGTGAATTGTGCCACAATGAACATACAATTGCAGGTGTCTTTTTTTTTTTTTTGACAGAGTCTTGCTCTGTTGCCCGGGCTAGGGTGAGTGCCGTGGCGTCAGCCTAGCTCACAGCAACCTCAAACTCCTGGGCTTAAGCGATCCTCCTGCCTCAGCCTCCCGAGTAGCTGGGACTACAGGCATGCACCACCATGCCTGGCTAATTGTTTCTATATATATTTTTAGTTGGCCAGATAATTTCTTTCTATTTTTAGTAGAGACGGGGTCTCGCTCAGGCTGGTCTCGAACTCCTGACCTCGAGCGATCCACCCGCCTCGGCCTCCCAGAGTGCTAGGATTACAGGCGTGAGCCACCGCGCCCGGCCAATCAGATGTATAATTTATGAATATTTTCCCATTCTGTAGGATGTCTATTTAGTCTGTTAACTATTTCTTTTGCTATGCATAAGCTTTTTAGTCTAGTTAAGTCCCATTTATTTATTTTTGCTTTTTTTGCATTTGTTTTTGGGGTCTCAGTCATGAATTCTTTGTCTAGGCCAATGTCCAGAGGAGTTTTTCCTAGGTTTTCTTCTTTTTATTGCTTCAGGTCTTACATTTAAGTCTTTGATCCATCTTGAGTTAAATTTGTATATGGTGAGAGATAGGAATCCATTTTCATTCTTCTGCATGTGATCATCAAATTTTCCCAGCACCATTCATTGAATAGGGTGTTCTTTCCCCAGTGTATGCTTTTGTCTACTTTGTCAAAGATCAGTTGATTATAAGTATTTAGCTTTATTTCTGGATTCATACCAGTACCATGCTCTTTTGGTTGCTATCGTCTTTTAGTTTAATTAGAAGTCAGGTAAGGTGATGCCTCCAGATTTGCTTTTTTTGCTTAGCATTGCTATGTCTCTTTGGACTCTTTTTTGGTTTCATATGAATTTTAGGATTGCTTTTTCTAATCCCGTGAAAAATGACATTGGTATTTTAATAGAAATTGCATTGAATCTGTAGATTGCTTTGGGCATGATAGTCATTTTAACAATATTAATTCTTCTAATCCATGAGCATGGGAGGTTTTTTTCATTTGTTTGTGTCTTCTATGATTTCTTTCATCAGTGTTTTGTAGTTCTCCTTGTAGATATCTTTTACCTCCTTGGTTAAGTATATTCCTAGGTATTTTAATTTTTTCTAGCTACTGTAAATGTGATTGAGTTCTTGATATGATTCTTGGCTTGGTCATTACTGGTGTATAGCAATGCTAATGATTTGCATAGGTTGATTTTGTAAACTGAGACTTGACTGAATTTATTTATCAAACCTAGGAGTCTTTTAGAGGAGTCTTTAGGGTTTTCTAGGTATAAGATTGTATCATCGGCTAACAGAGATAATTACTTACTCTTTTCCAATTTGGATGCCCTTTGTTTCTATCTCTTGCCTGATTGCTCTGGCTAGAACCTCCAATACTATGTTGAATAGAAGTGGTGAAAGTAGGCATCCTTGTCTTGTTCCAGTTCTTAGGGGAAATGCTTTCAACTTCTCCCCATTCAGTATGATGTTGGCTGTGGGCTTGTCGTATGGGGCTTTTATTAATTTGAGCGATATTCTTTATATGCCTAGTTTGTTGATGGTTTTTTATCATGAAGCGATGCTGGATTACATCCAGTGCTTTTTCTGTATCTATTGAGATGATCATATGGTCTTTGTTTTTCATTCTGTTTATATGGGGGATCACATTTATTCATTTGTGTATGGTGAACCATCCTTACATCCCTGGGATGAAATCCACTTGATCGTGATGAATTATCTTTTTGATGTGCTATTGGATTTGGTTTGCTAGTACTTCACTCAGGATTTTTGTGTCTGTGTTCATCAGGGATATTATTATGTAGTTTTTTGTTGTTGTTGTGTCATTTCCTGGCTTTGTTATCGGGGTGATATTGGCTTCATAGAATGAATTAGGGAGGATTGATTCCCTCTCAATCTTTTGGAACAATTTCAGTAGGACTGATATGAGTTCTTCTTAGAATGTCTGGTAGAATTTGGCTGTGAATCCATCTGGTCCTGGGGTTTTTTTGAGTTGGGAGATTTTTTTTATTACTCATTCAATCTCACTACCCATTATTGGTCTGTGCAGTATTTCTATTGTTTCCTGATTCAGGCTTGAAGGGATTGCATGTTTCCAGAAATTTATCCGTTTCCTCTAGATTTTTTAGTTTACATGCATAGAGGTATTCATAGTAGTCTCGGATGATCTTTTGTATTTTTGTGGTATCAGTTGTAATATCTCATTTTTCATTTTTGATTGAGATTATTTGAATCTTCTTTTTTTGGTTAATCTAGCTAGTGGTCTATCAACTTTGTTTATCTTTTCAAAGAACCAACTTTTCATTTCATTGTTCCTTTGTAGTTTTTTTTATTTAAATTTCATTTAGTTCTACTCTGATGTTTGCTATTTCTTTTTTTCCACTAGCTTTGGGTTTCATTTGTTCTTGTTTTTCTAGTTCCTTGAGGTATGATGTTAGGTTGTCAATTTATGATCTTTTTGATGTAGGTATTTAGTGCTATAAACTTCTCTCTTAGCACTGTCTTTACTGTATCCCAGAGGTTTTTGATAACTTGTGTCACTGTTATTATTCATTTTGAAAATTTTGAAAATATTCATTTTGATTTCATCATTGACCCAGAGATCATGCAGGAGCAGGTTGTCTAATTTCCGTGTATTCAGGGTTAATTTTAAAAAGTGACCTAAATATATATCATCTAAAACAAATGCACTTCAAACACAACTACATAGGTGGATTGAAAGTAGATTGATGGAAAAAGTGTATTACGCTAACACTGATTGTTTTAAAGCAAGAGTGGTTATATCAGTATTAGAGAATGTATACTTTAGAGCAATAAAATTAGTAGGCACAGGTGAGATGTTACATAATGTTACAAGGATAAATCCACCAAGAGGTCATAGCATTCCTAAATGTGTATACAGGAAAAAGTCAAGGCTCAAAATACATAAAACAAAAACTAATAGAGCTGAAAGAATTGCAGACTTCAACACTCCACTTTCAGCAACTGATAGTACTACTTTCTGATTGGATTACAAAGCAGATCTCAATTCTAAGTTATATTCCCAAGACCTACCTGTAGCAAATGATTAATAAATGTCAAATTTAAAAGGACAGAGTAGACCAAATATAGATTGTATTATTTCTCAAAATATTAAGTGCCACTCTCCGAGGTGATTTTGGCCAGTGCAAGTATTGTATATGTCTGTTGAACTCAACCATGTTCATGTGACTTAACTTGTTCTACGGTATATGTAATGAAAAATAAAAGTATTTTAAAAATAGCTCACATTATGGCATTCACATTTATTGTCATGTCAGATACATTTCATCCTAAGTCTTTCAAACAGCATTAATTTATTCTTTCTTTTACATCCAAGCAAAAGCCTTAAGAGCTAGACATATATTAAATGGAAGCTTCATTTTGGAATGAATCTGGGATGAAGCATAGCCATAGCCAACTATGAAGGAAAATTATATTGCATTTGTTTGTTACCGTAAGTAGCCTAACCTAGCCTGGCTGATATTCCAGACAAACGCAGATAATTTTTTTAAAAAACATGATTTACAATCTTACGATCAGACCAGAATGAATTGAGAACAAATCAGAATGAATTAATATTAGAATGCAATAAACCAGACAAAGAAGGGCACATTTTTATTGCAAATGAGTACAATTTCTTAGGAGGATATAACACTTACGATTACTATGCACCAGCAACACGTCATCCACATACATAAAGAAAAAGGTACAGAAGATTCAAGGGAAAAAAACACATAAAAATTGGCAGTATGACAATTAAAATGGCCTCTCTCAGGTCAAGTGGACACAGTTAATAAGAATATAGAATCAATAAATAAATAAAAATGAGATAGATCTCAGCGATGCACCGTGTACTCTGTAACTGTACCAAGATTGAAGCCTTCAAATTCTGATAAATGTGAAGTAGGTTACAAGGACCAATGTTCCTGCCAATAGTAACTTAAAAGCCTGGGTGAAATGTTAAAAAAAGTCAAGAATAAACTTAGTACAAAGATAACAATGAAGAATTACGGGGTCTCTTAAGAGAAGACAGGACCTGCAGAATAAGCCTAGGACTTCAAACTGCTTTTACTCAGACTGCCTGCCTGAAAATAAACAGCTGGGAAACTAAGCTGTGCTTTGGTGACACAGGTAGAGTTGAAAATCTAATCTCAGAGCTAACCAAAGGTGATGATGATACTGGTAAAGCACCTCCTCACTTTTAGCTGAGACCCCAATGGCCATCACTTTGCGAATCAGGAGAAACAAACCATAAGTACATCAGTTCTCACTTGTAGCCTGACTGCATCATCTGGGTGCAAATTATAAAACACATTAAACTGGTGGCAGTGCAAATATCAAAGACCAAGCTAGGGAATACAGCTAACTTGGGTGGAAACTTATATCCCTTTCTTTTCCTTTTTTTAAACAGAGACCCTGTTCTTGTAGAAACGTGTATCCTTAGATGCATTTATTAGAAAAAGAAGAATACCTGAAAATGAGCTGAGCATCCATCTCAAGAAGTTACAAAGATAACAACAAAAATAAACACAGAGAAATACAAAAAGTCATTAAAGATAAAAGCAGAACTAAATGAGAGAGAGAACAAACTCACAACAGAGAGTTTTGGCAAAGTATTTCACTGGGCCTTTCAAAAGTCTGCCAAACTGAAAAAACTCTGCTCAGACTTATAAAGATAAAAGGAGTAAAGATAAAAATTACTAACATTAGGAGTCAAAAAGGAGGCATCACTAGAGACCTTTATGCCAACAAATTTGAAAATTTAGAGGAATTGGACAAACAGTAAAATACAACTTAAAACTGAAAGAACATGTAAAAACATGATTTGACCTGTATATATGAAATAAATGGAATCAGTAATTAAATTGCTTTGACAGAATTCCTAGGCCCAGATGGCTTCCTAAATGAGTTTTGTCAATATTTATATATGAGAGAATTCTAATATTGCACAACTTTTTCAGAGAATAGAGGTAATACACCACTCTCTTGTGTTTTATGCAGGATACCTTGATACCAAAACTAAGCAAGGACAATTTGAGGAGAATGAATGTCAAATCAATTTGTCTCATACGCATGGATGAAAATATCCTAAGTGACATACTTGAAAAAAGGCAACCAATATATAAAAATGATACTATATCATGACGAAGTGATATTTATTCTAGGAAAGCAAGGTTGGCTTAACATGTGGAAAAAAACCCAATGTAATTCACCACCTTAACAGATTAAAGGAAAGAGAAAAACTAAATATGGTCATCTCAATAGATTCAGAGAAATAATTTGGTAAAAGTCATCATTCATTCATGATGAAACAACTTGTAGAAAATTAGGAATAGATGAGACTCTCTCAGAGAGTTTTAGATATAATTGTGGACTAAACAGGATCTTTTTAGATATGTCACAAAACCAGAATTCATAAAAGAAAAAGTGATAAATTTGAGTACATAAAGACTGATTAAAGGATTTATAATTAATATTCAGGGAATAAGTTCTAGTGTTTGATAGAATACTAGGGTGACTATAGATAATAATATACTGTATATTTCAAAATAGCTAGAAGACTGAAATGTTCCCAACACAAAGAAATGATAAATGTTTGAGGTGATACATATCCTAAATACCCTGATTGGGCCTGGTGCAGTGGCTCACCTGTAATCCCAGTGCTTTGGGAGGCCAAGGTGGGAGGCTCGCTTGAGGCCAGCAGTTCGAGACCAGCCTGGGCAACATAGCAAGACCCCATCTCTACAAAATTTTTTAGAAAAATTAGCCAGGCCTGGTGGCACAGCTGTAGTCCCAGCTATTTGGGAGGCTGAAGAAGGAAGATCACTTGAGGTCAGGAGTTCGAGGTTGCAGCGCGCTGTGATTGCACCACTGCACTCTAGCCTGGGCAACAGAGTAAGACCCTGTCTCAGAAAAAAAAACACCCTGATTGTATGTATCAAAATATCACAAGTGCCTCATAAACATATGCACTTCTTATGTAGCAATAAAACAATTCATAGTGACAGAAAGTAGAGTAGTGGTTGCCAGGGACTAGGGGGAGGGGGAATGGGAAGTTAGTGTTAATGGGTACAGAGGTTCAGTTTGGGAAGATGAAAAGTTCTGCAGGTGGATGGCGGTGATGGTTACACAATAATGTGAACGTACTTAATGTCACTGCACTTTGCACTTAAATGGTGACAATAGTAAATTTATGTTATACATATTTTATCACAATAATTTTTAAACTAAAATATTGTTGATCAAAGGAACAATAATCAAGGTGAAAAGTTGAGCCACACTTTGTACACTACCTTCTCAATTTTTCTATAAACCTAAAACTTTTCTTTAAAAAAAGACCATTTTAATAAAAAGACTCAGCAAGCTAAATCTACCTAAAGCATAGTTAAAATTGAAAGAGCAAAGTTCAAAAGTATTTGTTATTCATATCACAGACAAAGGGCTACTTTCCCTAATAAGAAAATAGCCTCAATTGATTCATTTTATTGAAAAAAGAACCAATGCTACTGTATTGTTTTTGATAACAGTAGCTGCTGTAAGGGATGAACTCCAAAATCTTAGTGGCCCAACACTATCAAAATTTTTCTTGCAGAAATCAAGTAGTTGAGAGGGGGAATGAGGGGACGGGTAAATTCACAGCTAACGGGTACAATGCACACTATCAGGGTGAAGGGCACACTTAGAACTTTGACTAAAACTGTACGAAAGCAAATTATATAACCAAAACGTGTACCCCCATAATATTCTGAAATAAAAAAAAATAAAAATAAAAATAACATTTTCTTACCTATATAAATTCTAAATAGAAGCAGGACTGGGGAGGGTTAGCCGTGCTTTTTGAAAAAATTCAAGGACTAGACTGACGGAACCCTGCTACCTTCAGCACTTAACTTCATAGGTCACTCTGTGTCAACAGTATGCCAGCAGATGGGTAAAGAAAGAGAGCAGGAGGATCTCATAAGGAGGCTTTTATGAGTTATGCTTATGAATATTGTACAACTCTCAGGCCCACCTTCCATTGCCCAGGACTCAGCCCAGCAGCCACAGTTACCTGTAAGGAAACTGAGAAACTCCAGGAGGAAAAGGAGATTGACTGAAGAACAGCTAGTCAGCCTCTGCTATAGGTATGCCCAAAAAGTTCACAGGAAAGAAAATACAAAATGCCCCTAAATGTATTTTAAAAATTCCCAGCCTCATGCATAATAAGAGCAATGGGTATTTGAACTACAATAAGATGCCATCCATTATTTATCATACAGCCAAATGTACAAACATTTGAAACACGCTGATTTGGCAAGGATGTGGGGAACAGACACGTTCCTGCCTTGTTAGCGTGAGTGTAAATTGATTTATCATCTAGAGAGGGCAATTTAGCAATAGCTAGCAACATTATGTGTGCATTTAGTCCCAGAAATCCTACCTCTATGAATTTATCCTTTAGATATACCTACACACCTATGGAATGAGGTTACATATTCCTTTATTCAATGCAGTGTTGTCTATACTAGCCCAAGACTGGGAAAACCCTAAATGTCCATCAGTAGGGGACTGGCTAAATATTTAATAAATAAAAGAGAATATATCCATATAAAAGGATACCATGTAGCTATTGGAAAAAAGTAGAATGTTAATTAGCTTAGTGGAGCTACACTGCATTGATGCAAATCCTGGTTCTTCCCGCTTTTAGCCATATTACTTTCAGCAGGTTATTGAAATTCTGTGTGCTCTAGTTTCCTCATGCATAAAATGAGGACAACACTTACATCATTGGGTTATGATAAGAATTAACTTAATAGGCCAACCTCTGAAGATTAAGTTGATTACCAATGACCAATAATCTAATCAATTGTGTCTATGTAATAAAGCTTCCATAAAAACCCCAAAAGTACTGGGTTTGGGGAGCTCCCAGATAGGTGAACACATGGAGATTCCTGGCGGGTGGTGCACCGGGAGAGGACATGGGAGCTCCATACCCCTTCCCACATGCCTTGCCCTCTGCGTCTCTTCCATCTGTATCCTTTGTAATGAACCAGTAACCCTTCAAGCCTGATCTGATCTGATCTTATGGGCAGTGGGAATGTCCTGAGACTTACTGGAACTCTACTAATTTTCTTGCTTGGCTCTATAATGATAACACCGTCAAGACTGAGGTGGTAGTAAATGACCAATGGGGTCAGCACTATTCCTGTCACCATGGAACATACTACAACTGTCAAGACAAATTCAAGCCAGAGGGCTTATCAGATCACAAGAAGGAGACGTGTACCAGCATCAACAAGACATCCTGGGACTATTGTCACCAAAAGGTGATGTCTGACATTGCAAGGGAATCTGAAATCATTTTGGAACTGGCTCTGACAGTACGTTTGGGAGGCAACTATCTTCTGAACAACTAAAGATGGACTGATTGTTTCCATCTTCCAAAAAAAGTTTCTTGCTTTTGGGAAGCGGCTGAGCATCAATAGGGAGGTTATCAATGCCTCCAATCCATGGAGGGTACAACTGGAATATAATACATCTATATAGCATACCTCAAAAAGATCAGTTGTTTATGCCGTTTCTGCACTGGCCATAAAATGGAGTCTTAAATCTTGAATCCCCTATAACTACCTTGACTACAAAGATAACAATACTGGGAATCCAAGAAGATCTGAAATGGTCCACAGATCTGGATGAAGTCTCCTCGTTTCTCTGCCCCAGTTGCCACCCTCTGCTCTCCCAGTTGAGTTTACTTGGGCTGTAAAGCTGACAGGAGTGAAATGATCCTTGGAGTTCAAAAGGAAAGGGACACTGCTGTTTGTTGCTTTTATTTTCCTCCATCAACTGTAATACACTAACTTCTTTTCCCCACCCAGAGGTGGCTTTTCCAACACATTTTGATCAAAGAAACTGAGTACATTATACTGATGTCTTAATGGACCAAAGACAGGCGGCTCCATTGCTAGTATATTTCCCTCTGGTCAGCAAAAGAAGGGACTGAACAGTTAAACGATGGGTTCATCCATTCTTATATTTGGGAATTATCTACAATAAAAGCTTCTCTCCATTCTCTGTGCTGGATAACCTACTTGCTTATTTAATGACTTTAGATAAAAATTAAGCCAAGTTGCCATGTTGCCTATAGGAGGAGGTGGAAAGGATTTGGCAAGTTCACCCACATGCTACTTATTTAGCATCAATTGTCACCAACACTCCTCCCCCAAAAGGCAGGAAAGCCTAGAGGAGAACAAAAAGGCATACTGGGCTGCTAATGGTCAACTCTTCAGAAATTTCCAAAGCAAACTAAGCGCTCTGAGATTCAGTATGTTTACACTCACACTATTACAAAAATGAGCGTGATTCTGCCTTGTCTTTTTAAATATGATCAAATGAATAAATTTGTATGTCAAATCATTTCTTTCAAAAAATTAACTTAGTAATTTTGAAACACTTAAAACAATGGCATGGCAAGCACTCTATAACTTTTGCTCTCATTAGTACTGCACAGAAATTACGCCAAGATAAATTTTGAAGTGAACAAATGCAAGGCCCACATATTGTTAGCCATTTGAATAAAAAGGGGAGTGGTTGGAATATACACATATGCTTGAACACCAGGGATGTGCTTCTGGAAGGGTATTTAAGAGCCTGGTGGAAAAGAGTGGTGGCCTTTAGGGAGGAGTTCTGGATAGTTCAGCAACAGGGATGAGAAGAATCCTTTGACTGCATATTTTTGAAACTTTTGAATTTTATACCAAGTGTGTATGTATCACCTATTCAATATTTTTGGTTCTGTTACAATCAAGAAAAGTAAAAGAAATAATGGCTTTGGAGCTATGCAATCCTGAATTTGTGACCCTTCTCTACCATACAGTTCAAGCTATATAACGGGAGGCCTTGTACAAAATGAAAATGTGGGTTCCATTGTGCAACAGCAGCAAGGACTGTTTTTCCTTTCTTCCTTTCAGTCTCTCTTTTGCCCTGTCGTGGTGTTTGTATTTGCTATTTAATATCATGTTCCCTCAAGTATGGGGACACTCATAGGGTGAGTGAAGGTCCTCACAGGTGCCCAGGGACCCTGGCCTGTGGCTGGGCACTCTCAAGACCGCCCCTCCCTGCCCCCACACCCAGGCGCCCACCTAGGGGCAAGTGCAGCAGCAGCCACTGGGCTGCAGAGGAAAGGGGAGTCTGGGAGGGTGGCTGGGTAAGAAGGCAGCAGAGAACCTGTCCCAGTGAGGTAGGGAGGTGGTGGGAGCCAGACCACAGGAGAGCACCTACTGCATTGTCCCATGTGACTTCACCTACAAAATACACATGCAAAGAAATGAAGGATCCCAAGACAGCAACACTAAACTGCAAGCCCAGGGACCCATTCTGAGCGTGTGGCCTTTTGGGACTATACTGGTTGCAGGCCCATGAAGCCAGCCCTGTTACCACGCCCTACCTGTGTGCCAAGATTTAACCTCTCAGGGACCTCAGCTTCCTCATCAGTAATGTGGATATTGCAAAAAAAAAAAAAAAAAAATCTCACAGGTTTTTTTTAAGACCTAAACAAGATATTACACGGAGAGTACTTAGCAAAGTATCTGGCACTGTGTAAGAAATCCTTATAGCTTAAATATAATTATTAAACTATTAACAATAATTAAACTATTATAATTGATATTGTTATCAATTAAGCACTAGTGACTATTATATAGGAAATATAAACTATGAAATACTTTATTAAAATAGTGTAAAGGTGATATGATGAACACACACAAACATCACAAGAGAGAGCGAGCCATGGAACCCAGCAGATTAAACAAGGCTATTTTTGCTGTAGTTTTGGAGGAAGTGTCCCATGCATCCCTAAAACCCAAATATGCAAATTGTTCACCCATCTGCAGATAATAGCAGCCAATTCAGAACAAAATATCTGACCATTATGAATCCAACTTGAAACAAATTGGTCCTGGTGAGTCACATGTGGTTCCCAGAAGCTGAGTCAAGTCCCTGAGTTTCCATGGCAACCAAGTCTATCAGGGAGCTCCATCATCTCAGAGGAAATGCAGGGCGAGGCTTTCTCTGAGAGTCAGGCCTGGATGTTAGTGGTACAGATTGGTGCCCCTTTTCTGGGTACTGTATGTTTTGCAACCACCTGTCTACATGCTAACAACATCTCTGAGGAGGCAGTTTTCGTGCTTGCCTGGAGCACCAGTGCCCCTAGGTTCAGCCATCTCCCTTGTCACCAGCCCAGAACACATCCTCTTTGCCTCCACCTGCCCTGACTTCCTCGTGGCATTGGCTAGCTCTTCTTTTCATTTATCAGTGCACCGTCACCCAGTACCTACTCTTCTCATTGCAGATATCCTAGGGTATGTTACAGCCCCCCGTCCCATTTATAGGGAGGTGGGTGGGGTGGTAGCTGGAAGGGAACAGGGAAGTCAACACGGAAGAAATTATAGCACGTTTGTAGGCCGATGGGAATGATTCATACATGGTGTAAGGCGTGATTCAGTGAGAGTTTTCTCCATTAATGAGCCAGTTCTCCAAATGCTGACCTCTTTAAAGACACAGTGTTGGGTGAGGAAATCCAGCACGGGCCCTGAGCATTCCTTCATGGTTTTGGCAGGTATGCCAAGAGTTCAAAGCCCCAGTCACTCTCTACCTAGGATATTTCTCAGGGTTCTACTTGCAGGGAGCATCCTCAGGGATGAGGTAACACCTCACACAAAGAGCAGGATGGCTTCCACTCGCTATAAACACACTGCGTCTCCCAGGCTCGGTGTTCATTTCTTACTACACAGCCCTCTGCACGTGCAAGTATCCAGTTCAGTCTGCCTTCATTGCTCCCGTGGGACTTGGAGGGCACGTAGAACCAGGGTGCACATGAAGCCTGGCTACTGCTTTTGCTGTGAGTGATAAAGTCCTTTGTCTGTGGCCTAGAAGGCTTAGGTCCTCTGTCAGCCTCTGTCGATCTGTGGCAAATTAATTTTAGGTTTACAAGTAGGATAAAATTTATGACCCTCCACTGTCTTTGACACAGAGATTTAAGTACATAAGATTCCTGCTTCCCTTTGCTGTTAGAATGAAGGTCAACTCCACTAATATGGTATTTCAGCCCCAGCATAGCCCAGCCCTGCCCACCTCTCCAGGCTCTTCTGCCAATTCTCTCCATCTCTCTCTGCTCTTTAGTCATATGGGAAAAATTAGTCCCTGATGTCCAGACATTGGCCTTACACTTACAACAAGGCCTCTGTGTTGCTGTTAACCTGATCTTTTACTCATGGCTAGGCCATGCTGTTCTCCTGGTGGATATAAATATCAGCATTATCCAACCAAAATCCAAATCCTATTATAGGTTCTTTCAAACGTGATTTTTCTGAAACACCGTGGTTCCCCATGGCATGCATTCTCCCTCATTACAATGAATAATAAGCCCAACTTATTTAATTACCTCTGTGTTCCTGCTGCTCTCTGGCTGGAGTGCACTGACATATACACATGCTAGCCTTCTTTCAGTTCAGCAAACATGCTATTTCCTCTCCTGCCACAGGCACTTTGCACATACTGGTCCTTCTGTCTAGAATATTATTCTCTTTACCATCTTAACCTAGCTCACCTCTCTCCATCTTGAATTTCTCAGCATAAATATCACTTTCTCTAGAATGTTTTCCTGACTCCCTGAGCAAAATTTGGGTTTATGTTCTATTAGTATCTTGGATTTTTCCCATTATATACACTTTTCATGACTTGTAATATATATTTATTTGTTACCTTTGGTTTATTTAATATCTTTAAGAGTAGGTACTAGTCTTCCTTGCTCATTACTAAAGCCCAACATCTATCAGGAGAAAGTACATTGTAGAGACTCAGTATTTATCATTTCTTCATTCTACAAATAATTATTGAGTGCCTGCTATGTGGTAGGCACTATTCTATGATCTGGGATCCAAAGTTAAAACTGTCCAAGTCCTGGCCCTTATGGAGATTACATTTTAGTCAGAAAATAAACAGTGTGAGAAATAAATGAGTCCCTCCACAAATATTTATTGAGCAACTCCTAGATACCACATACCATTCTATAAGCTAAGGATATAGCAAAGAACAAAATTGATACAATTTGTGTGTTCAAATACCTTACATTCTATTGCACATATGTTTATGTTAGTGGATATTAATGTGTTTATATATATAAGGTCTAGTACTGATAAGATTTGGTGTAATATAAACATGGTATGGTGATAGAGAATTAGAGTGGGTTCTATTTTTGATATGATGGTCAAGAAGGTCTCTACAAAAAGTTGATATATGACAAGAAACCTGTGGAAAAATAAGAAATACAGTCATTGATCATGTAAGCCCTACATGGTCATTGTAGGAACTTTTTTATCTGAGCAAAGTGGAGAGCCATTGGAGATCATTGAGCAGAGTAGGGAATTTAATTTACATTTTAGCAGGATTTCTCTGGCTGCTGTGAGGAGTACTAACTTGGGAATCGGAGGTGAGGGACAAGAATGATAACAAGAAAATTATGTAGGAGGCTACTGAAATTATCCAAGTGAGAAATGGTGGTGGCTTAGATCGTGATGCTGTGGTAAATACGGAGATGCACCTCTCAAATCTTGCTTCAAAATGGAACTTGCCAGCCAACTGACAGGAGTGTGGTTAGCTGACAACTTCCAAGTGTTAGCTCCTCAGGATCTGCCTTTGGTTTCTGACTGAAGTCTTTATCTTCTCTGGTGGCCCCCATTCAATAACTGAACAAGACAGTGGTAGCCAGGGTCAAGTCTTTTATTGGGTGACCCTCAACGAATGAATAAGCAAGGAGGTTATACAAGAACTTAACTATTTCCACCTTACATGGTCTCCTCTAATAGGCAGTATTTGCTGCAGAGCTCTTCATTGGACTGGAAGAGACTTTTCCAGGTCTATATCATGCTACAATGGCTCTCTCTGCTCAATCTTTCTTCTTCCCTTTCCTTTACATGTGTTACTCCTCATAATGGTTAATTTTATGTGTTAACATGACTGGGCCACAGGGTGCCAGACATTTGGTCAAATATTATTCTGTGTGTGTCCATGAGGGTGTTTCTGGATGAGATTGACCTTTAAATAGGTAGACTGGGTAAAGCAGATTGCACTCCCTCATGTGGGTGGGCCTCATCCAATCAGTTGAAGACCTGAATAGAACAAAAAGGCAGAGTTAAAGGGAATTCCTCCTGCCTGACTGTTTAAGCTGGAACATTGGCCTTTTCTTGTCTTTGGGCTCAAACTTTAAAATTGTCTCTTCTTGGGTCTTGAGTCTCCCAGCTTTCTGACTGGAACTTACACCATCAGCTCTCCTGGGTCTCTAGCTTGCCAGCTGCGGATCTTTTCAGCCTCCATAACTGTGTGAGCCAATTCCTTATACAGACGGTCCCCAGCTTACAATGATTCAACTTACGATTTTTCAACTTTTTAACTTTTTGATGCAAAAGTGATACACATTCAGGAGAATCTATGCTTCAGATTTTGAATTTCGATCTTTTCCTGGGCTAGCAATGTGCGGTATGATACTTTCTTGCGATACCGGGCAGTGGCAGTGAGCAGCAGTTTCCAGTCAGTCAGCCACACAATCACAAGGGCAAACAACAAATACTCTACAGTGTACTGTATTCAATAAATTGCATGAGGTATTTTATTATAAAATGTGCTTTATGTTAGATGATTTTGCCCAACTATAGGCTAAGGGAAGTGTTCTGAGCATATTTAATTTAAGCTAGGCTAAGCTATGTTGTTTGGTAAGTTAGATGTATTAAATTCATTTTTGACTTAGGATATTTTCAACTTATGATGGGTTTGTTAGGACATAAGCCCATCATAAGTAGAGGAGCATCTGCAACAAATCTCTTTATATATCTCCTTTTGGTTTGGTTTCTCTAAAGAACTTTGACTGATATACTTCCCCAGTAAAATTTTTGCATTCTTAACTCTGTATCAGCATTTGTTTCCTGGAGAACACAATTTATGACAGAGGTCAATAGGGCATATGAGAAGTGTACAGATTCAGAATGCATTTTGAAAGTAAAGCTGATAGGATGTCCTGAGGCATCAGTTATACCATATGAGATATTTATTAAATAATTTTTTAAACAAATATGTGATAGGGCCGGGCGTGGTGGCTCACGCCTGTAATCCTAGCACTCTGCGAGGCCGAGGCGGGTGGATCGCTCGAGGTCAGGAGTTCGAGACCAGCCTGAGCAAGAGTGAGACCCCGTCTCTACTAAAAATAGAAAGAAATTATCCGGCCAACTAAAAATATATATATAGAAAAAATTAGCCGGGCCTGGTGGCGCATGCTTGTAGTCCCAGCTACTCAGGAGGCTGAGGCAGGAGGATTGCTTGAGCCTAGGAGTTTGAGGTTGCTGTGAGCTAGGCTGACACCACAGCACTCACTCTAGCCCGGGCAACAGAGTGAGACTCTGTCTCAAAAAAAAAAAAACAAAAAAAAAAAAACAAAAAAAAAACAAATATGTGATAGATATTACCACTCTTCACCAATTTTGAATCTGGGAAATTCTCTTCAAAGGGGAGTGTCACACTTTTTTGCCCTCTTGAAGTTAGACATAACTATTTTCTTTTCTCTGGTAGATGAAATGTGAGTGGAAAAAAAGTGTCACGTACTATTGGGAGCAATTAAGAACAAATGAGTGTTTCTCCATGTTTTCTTTTGTCACTGTAATAACTGGTGAAGGTCCAGAGAGTATAGCCTCCATTGTCCTGTGTCCCTGTGTGAGCTCAGTGTGGAGTGAATACCCCTTCTGATTCAGGATAAACATGTACAATGACAAGAAACAAATATTGGTGTGTTAAACCACTGACATGTTGGTATATTTTACTACAACAGCTTAATCTATTTGACTTTGAAGTCTATGCCATTTACCACCATAATCTCTCATTTGGGACTCAGGTGGTTGGATAGTAATGATCGGTCTTTAATTAATATATTATTCTTTCCATAAATATTGATTATTTGTAGTATTATTGACTACATTCCAGGCATTGTACTGGGCAGGCAGAGGAACATATAAATTAGTAAGTCAAGTTTTAGTCATGTTGACTTTGAGTTGACTTTGGGACTGCTAGGTGGAAAGAATGGCCCAGTAATAATTAATTAATTAATCTCAAAAATAAGCATCAAGCATCTATACTGTTTGTGTTAGTTGCTGGGACTGGAGTGGTCAGCAAATCCCACTTGATCATGGAGTATAATTATTTTTATGCATTTTTGGCTTCTGTTTTTAATATTTTGGTGGGATTTTTTTCATCTAAGTTCATGAGTAATAATGATCTGTAGTTTTCCTTTTCTGTACTGCTTTTGTCTGGTTTTGGAATTAAGGTAATACTTAAATCATAAAATGATACAGCAAGTGTTCCCTCCTCTTTTATTTTCTGGAAGAGATTGTGTACATTGGTGTTAATTATTCTTTTTTTTTTTTTTTTTTTTTGAGACAGAGTCTCACTTTGTTGCCCGGGCTAGAGTGAGTGCCGTGGCATCAGCCTAGCTCACGGCAACCTCAAACTCCCAGGCTTAAGTGATCCTACTGCCTCAGCCTCCCGAGTAGCTGGGACTACAGGCATGCGCCACCATGCCTGGCTAATTTTTTTTTCTATATATATTTTTAGTTGTCCAGATAATTTCTTTCTATTTTTAGTAGAGACGGGGTCTCGCTCAGGCTGGTCTCAAACTCCTGACCTCAAGCGATCCACCCACCTCGGCCTCCCAGAGTGCTAGGATTACAGGCGTGAGCCACCGCACCCGGCCGGTGTTAACTATTCTTTAGATATTTGGTAGACTTCTCTGGTGAAACCTCATTAAATTATTTTACAGAGTTTGGCTCCTTTTCCGTTGACTTTCCCTTTTTAATGCTTATTTTGAGATTAATTTTCTCTTTTTTTTTCTAGTTTCCTAAGGAGGAACATGAGGTCATTGATATGAAATCTTTCTTCTTTTCTAATGTAGATATTTGGTGCTATAAATTCCCTAAGTATTTCTTTAGCAGCATCTCACAATTTCTGATACAGTGTGTTTTCACTTTCACTCAGCTAAAAATACTTTTTAATTTCCCTTTTGATATGCTATGATACATGAGTTATGTATGCTTGTTATTTAGTTTCCAAAAGTTTAGGGATTTTTCTAGAGTCTTTCCCTTATTCATTTCTAAGTTAATTTCATTGTCATCTAAGAATACACTTTGTATGGCTTGAATCCTTTGAAATTTATTGGGACTTGTTTTATTCCGCAGAGTATGGTCTATATTGGTAAATGTTGCATTTCTACTTGAGAATAATGTGTCAGTAAATGTCAGGCAAGTCTAGTTGGTTGATTGTGTTGTTCATCTCCCTTATATCATTGTTGATTTTCTGCTTACATTGGGAGAGGAGAATTAAATCCCTGACTATAATTGTGGATTTGAATATTTCTCTTTGCAGTTCCATCAGGTTTTGCTCCATGACTTTGGATACTCTTTTATTAGTTACACAAACACTTATGATTGTTATGTCCTCTTATTTAACTAATTTATCATTATTAAACATGTTGTTTCCATGGTAATATTCTTTGCCCCCCAAATCTACTTTGTCTCCTCCAAATATAGCCTCTCCAGTTTTCTTTCCACTGAAATTAACATGGTATATCTTTATCAAACCTTTTACTTTTATCCTATTTGTGCCTTTAAAACTACCATGCATTTCTTGTAGGAGGCTCATAGCTGTCTCTTGCATTTTTATCCAGTCTGCCAATCTGTGACTTTAGATTGGAGCGTTCAGATCAGTTACATTGAATATCATTATTGCTGTGATTTGGTTTGAATCTAGTATTTTTCTATTTGTCCCATCTGTTCTCTATTCTCTTTTCTGCCTTCTTTTGATTAGTCAAGTATTTTTCTGATTCCATTTTATCTCCTTAGTCAGCTTATTACCTATAACTTTTTGTTTTGTTATTTTAGTGATTGGTCTAGGATTTATGGTGTACCTCTTTAACTTATTGCAGTCTACCTTCAAGTAATATTACACTACTCCTTACAATAGCATCTTCATTCTCTCCTCCTGGCCTTTATTCCATTGTTGCTATATATTTTGCTTTTATATATGTTATAAAACTTACATTATTTTTGTTTAGTCAAATTTCTACTAAAAAGTTTTAAATAATAAGACATTTTTTCATATATTTATCCTTGTTATTACCATTTCTGTCCCTCTTTATTTCTTTTTGCAGATGCATATTTCCATCTGGTGTCATTTCCACTTGCATGAAAGACTTTCTTTAACATTTCTTGTAGTTCAGGTTTGCTAGTAATGAATCATTTCAGCTTCTGTATGCCTGGCAAATGTCCTTATTTTATCTTGTTTTGGAAAGATATTCTTGCCAGAGATAGAATTTTACCTTGACACTTTTTCTTTCAGTATGTTAAAGAACACATGTTCTCCACTGTTTTCTTGCTTGTATTGTTTCCAATGAGAATTCTGATGTCATCGTTATCTTTGTTCCTTTGTATATAACATGCCTTTTACTTCTGGCTGCCTTCCTCTTTTTCACTGGTTTTAAGCAGTTTGACAATAACTACTACATTAGTGTAGTTTTCTTTTGTGTGTGTGTACTTGGTATTCATTTATCTTCCCGGTTCTATGGGTTTACAGTTTTCATAAAATTTGGAAATTTTCAGCCATTATTTCTTCAATTTATTTCTATCTCCCCCCACCTTTTACAGACTCCAATCACCCATCTCTCAGTCACTTGAAATTGTCCCACTGTTCACTGTTACTGTTCTCATTATTTGGAACTCATTTTCCCCCTCTGTTTTATTTTGGATAGTTTATATTGCTATGCCATCAAGTAACTAAAATTTTCTTCTGCAGTATCTAATCTGCCATTAATTCCATCCACCGTATTTTTCGTCTTAAAAATTTTATTTTTTGTTGAGACAGACTCTTGCTCTGTTGCCCTGGGTAGAGTGTAGTGGTGTCATCATAGCTCACTGCAACCTCAAACTCCTGGGCTCGAGGGATCCTCCTGCCTTGGCATCCTGAATAACTGGGACTACAGGCACTTGCCAAGACACCTGGCTAATTTTTCTATTTTTAGTACAGACAGGGTCTCGCTCTTGCTCACGCTGGTCTTGAACTCCTGAGCTCAAGCAATCCTCCTGCCTCGGCCTTCAAGAGTGCTACGATTACAGGTGTGAGCCACGGCACTCTGCATTAAAAATTTTAGTTTTCATTTCCAGAATGTCTGTTTGGGTCTTTTTCATATCCTCTGTGTCTCTACATAACTTTTTGAACATAGGACATATAGTCATAATGTCTACTTAAATGTCCTTGTCTGCTAATTCTAGATCTCTATCAGTCTTGGCTCAGTTTCAATTGTTTGGTTTTTCTCCTCAATATGGTTCCAATTTTTATGCTTTTTTCATTCTTTGTAATTTTTAATGGGATACTAGTCAGATGTGTAGATTCTACCTTGTTTGGTGCTGAATATTTCTGTATTTCTATAAATATTCTTGACATCATTCTGGGGCATGGTTAAAGTACTTGGAATGGTTTGACGCTTTGGGGTCATGCTTTTAAGTTTTGTTATAGGACTGAAGTAGTGTTCAATCTAGGCCTCATTATTCCCCACTACTGAAGCTACCCTTCTGTGTACTCTACCCAAAGCCCCATGAATTTCGAGGTTTTCTAGCGTGCCTAGTGAGAACAGGCACTATTTTTGGCCTTGCATTCACCTCAGATTGTGAGCGCTAATCCTTTTGGGTGATGCCCTATCTGGCCTTGGGTACTTTCCTCACATGTGTGTTCCGATCAGGCCTCAGCTGAATGCTGGCAGGAAATCTCTGTAGATATCTGGAG
This sequence comes from Lemur catta, assembly GCF_020740605.2. Taxonomy (NCBI): domain Eukaryota; kingdom Metazoa; phylum Chordata; class Mammalia; order Primates; family Lemuridae; genus Lemur; species Lemur catta. Next base: position 56,514,621 of record NC_059155.1, on the reverse strand, counting down.
TTTTACCTCTGCAGCTCTCTCCTCTCCAGTAGTCTCTCCGACAAATTCTAGCCACCTTAGTCTCCCTGGATGCTCAGCTCCATCACCTCGATGAACCATAGCCCAGAAAATTTCTCAAGGCAATAAACTAGGCCAATCGTTGGGCTCTTCTCTTTTATTTTCCATTATCCAGGGCTCACTTTCCTTCATTGCTGGATCTCTGGATCTCCAGTGTCTTGAAAACTGATGCTTCATATATTTGAAACACTTTTTGGTTATCTCAGCTATGAGGGCAAATCTGATGCTTTTTACTCCATATGGTCCATAACAGAACAATAAATAATTTTTTTAAATTGGGGTATTTTACATGCAATAATAGGCACTACTCATGCATGTACAGCTCAACTATTTACATGTCTGTGCAATCACCATCCAGATTAAGATATTAAAATTTTAAAGCATCCCCTCACTACTCTGTTTTATTGGAAGTTAGCTATCTTGTTCTTTCATTTTGATATTGAGGAAACTTCTGCTAGAGGCAGGATAAATCCAAGTAATTTTGTTGCTGCCACCTCAGCTATCAATCTCTGTCTTCTAGAAGCAGTCTCATTTCAGAGATTTATTTTTTTCTTAACAGGTGGCCATTCCAGCGTGATTGTTTTTGTCCCAGAATACTTGGCCAGTTTAACATCAAAACCCACCCTGATCTCAGTGTTACCAGTTATGTGTTACTCACATAGTAGAATACTGGTAGCTGCTAGAGAAAGTAAGTGATGTTAATGGATTTATGATCATGACTCAGCTCATGAAAAGCAGACGGTGCTGTGGAAAAAGTAAAGATTTACTTCCTCTTTCCTGCCTAGCAAGAAATCAAAGACTTTATTTTTAAATCAGTGCTACTCCTTCCTGAATTTCTAATATTCCTATATAGCTCTGTTCCCTCTTCCTGATTTTAGTGCTATTATTTTTATACATATGTCCACATATGTTACAAACTCAATAATACTTTACTATAATTGTCACTCTATATACTGTTAGGCCTGTAAACAGATGAAAGGTGAACAACTGTATGTATATTAATAGAGTTTGATACATTAATCTTTTTATTTGCCATTTCTGGTTCTCATTTGTTCATGTGAATTTGAGTTGCCATCTGCATCATTTCTTTACTCCAATAAGATTTACTCCCACCCACCTCCTATGTGCTGTTATTGGAAATTATATTGCATTTATAAATGTTATAGTCCCAACAATAAACTTGTATTCGTTTTTATATAATTGATTTTAAAATGAGTTAAGAGAAGAATAGAGAAAAACTATGTATTTGCATAGCCATATATTACTATATAATTTCCTTTACCAGTATTCATTTTTTCTTGTGGATTCTATGTGCTCTGTGGAGTCACCTGCTTTTAGCCTGAAGAAGTTTCTTTATTATTTATTGTTATCTGTATCTGCTAGCGATGAGTATTCATAATTTTTAAATCTCTGGATGTCTTTATTTTGCCTTCATTTTTAAAAGAGTTTTGCTGTATATAAGATTCTCTGTGACGTTTTTTTCTTTCAGCACTTTGAATATGTCATCCCACTGTCTTGTGGCTTCTTATTTCTAATGAGAAGTCAGTTGATAATATTACTGGGGGCCCCTTGTATATGATGAGTTGTTTTTCTCTTTTCGCTTTCAATATTCTCTCTGGCTTTCAGCATTTTTCTGTGTATGGCTCTCCTTCTATTTATCATGCTTGGAGTTCATTGAGCTTCTTGGATGTGTAGATTAATTTTTTAAATCAAATTTTATAACTTTTCAGTCATTATTTTCTCTGAATACTTTTTTCTGCTCCTTTTTCTCTTTCCTTTCCTTATTGTACATCCATTATGCATATGTTTGTGGGCTCCATGGTATCCCACCTTTTGTTGAGGCTTTGTTCATTTTTCTTCATTCCTTTTTCTTTTTGTGCCTCAGACTGGAGAAACTTAATTGATTTATGTTCAAGTTTGTTGATTCTTCCTTCTGTCTACTCACATCTACTGTTGAGCTCCTCTCATGAATTTTTCACTTCACTTATACTTTTCAACTGCAAAATTTCCATATGTCTGTTTTTATAATTTCTGTCTCTTTATTAATATTCTCTATTTGCTGAGACATTTTCAACACAGCTCCTTTTCTTCATTAAGCATAGTTTGCTGTGGCTTTTTGAATGTATTTATAATGGCTGATTTTAAATTTTGTCTGTTAAATCTGACATCTGGGCCATCTGTCTCACTGGCAATTTCTGTTGCCTCCTTTTAATTGCTGTGCATAAGTCACACATTTCTGTTTCTTTGCATGTCTCATATTTGTTTTGATAATATAGGGTGTCCCAAAAGTCTCCATACAAAGAAAAAACTGTAATAAATAAGGTGTTTATTGTTCATCATTTATATTAATACATTAAAATTTTGAAATGTAATTTCATTTATACAACAGAATAAAACATAACATTTTAAGAATATAATTTATTTGGCTCAAAGGACATCTCATATATGATATATACCTTTTAGTCTTTTTTGAAATTAGTTTCTAGTTTAAATATTTTTCCCCAATTGGACACGCTTGAGGCTCCAACTCGGGGGGATGGGCGGGACATGGGCAATATATATAACCTGAGCTTTTGTACCCCATAATAAGCTGAAATAAAAAAAATATTTTTAAAATATTCATAATGTAATTTTATTAACATATATTTATGTTATTGATATCTCTTTTTTGTTGCCTATAGTCAATGTGTTATGTAGAAGTTTTCAAGTAAAAGGCCAGAGAAAAGTAATTAAGGGTAATATTAAAAATTTATCTGAGTTAGGAAATGAATTACTTATGATAGCAATTTTTATGTGAAATAAAAACACATATAAAATAAACACACATATATATCATATATGCAGGCTTGTCATTTACCCATTTGCTTTCAGTTGCATTTTTGCCCTTTGCTGTTCACACTATCTTTCAAAATATTGGTATAAAAATATGTATGTACAGTCAGCCCTACATAGGGGTGGATTCCTAAGCATTTGTGAATTCAACCAATCTCGGATAGAATTTCTGTAGGTGTAGAACCCAGGGATATGGAGGGCTGACTTAAGAGATTTGAGCATCCATGAGTTTTGCTATCATCCAGGGCCCTGGAACCAGTCCCCCATGGGTACTGAGGGCCAACTGTGTACGTGTGTGCTTGTGTGTATGCATGTGTGCGTGCATGTGTGTAAATAATACACATATGTGTATGTGTTTTTTCCTGAGCAAAAAATGATACATGGAGTATGAAATGAGATATTGAAACAAACACATGTGTGTCTGGGATTACAGGCATGAGCCACCATGCCCAGCCTGATCTGGTCTCTTAATTTGGCCTTTGACATTTGCCAAGGCCGGGCGCGGTGGCTCACGCCTGTAATCCTAGCTCTGGGAGGCCGAGGCGGGTGGATTGCTCAAGGTCAGGAGTTCGAGACCAGCCTGAGCAAGAGTGAGACCCCGTCTCTACTAAAGATAGAAAGAAATTATCTGGCCAACTAAAAATATATATACAAAAAATTAGCCGGGCATGGTGGCTCATGCCTGTAGTCCCAGCTACTCGGGAGGCTGAGGCAGTAGGATCGCTTAAGCCCAGGAGTCTGAGGTTCCTGTGAGCCAGGCTGATGCCACGGCACTCACTCTAGCCCGAGCAACAGAGCAAGACTCTGTCTCAAAAAAAAAAAAAAAGAAAGAAAAAAAAAAGACATTTACCAAACCACATTTGATGTTCTTTTTATTTTATTTTTTCTTTTTAATTGACAGATAATCATTGCATTTATTTATGGATTACAATGTGATTTTGATATATTTATACATTGTAGAAAGATTAAGTCAAGCTAATTAACGTATCTATTACCTCAAAAAAAATAAAAAATTTTATAAAGTTTTGTAATGAATATTTTGTAAATAAAGGTACGTTTAAGGCTGAAGCCACAGCACTCTAGCCAGGGAAAAAGATCGAGACTCTGTCTCAAAAAAAAAAAAAAGGTACGTTTAGCTACAATTTCCCATTTTCCCCTATGTATGGTGCATTTTGGGACACCCTATATATTGTCTTTTTTCATGATCTCTCTGTTATTTTGCCTACCTCTGTTGTTATCATTACCTGGTATTAGGCTCCACTAATTGCTGGCTGATTTGCTTTATTGTTTTTGACAATGCCCTGGGGCATAAATTACTCTACAGTCTGATCTAATTAAATTTGGGCCTTTTGCAGAGCTAGTTTTTAAAGCCAATCTGTGAAGTTACTTCTGACTCCAGGAGGACTCTTGTTAGGTGTCTTTTTCTTTGATCAGCTCTGGAAAACTAGCTGGCTTGTGGTTTATTCTGTTGCGCTTATGGATGTACCAGACTGTTCTTAATGCTTACCACCAAAAACTCCATTGTTTCTGAGATTGTCCTTAGCCTTGAACTTACCACACTCTGTTCCAAATAAAGTCAGTTTTACTGGGGAGAGCTCTGAAGCTCTTTGTTCTATATGGCCAGTCTCCACTCTGGGCAAAATCACTGCACCTTCGCTCTGGAGCTTGGAGACGGTACAGTGGACTGCTTCTCTCAGAGTGAAATCCCTGCTTTTTGAGCTGAACCCTGAGTAGGGGTAATAGCCTCTGGTCTTCCCAGCTTGCCTCTGCCAGTGTGAAACCTGCACTCTGTGAGCAAACTTGGGCAAGGGATATTAAGACTCTAGTATTTTTTGACCTTCTATGCCTGCTATAGAGCCTCCACCCTACAAGTGCTGGCTGGGTTGAGGAAGGGAGCCCTGGGGCTCTCAGCTGCATTCACTTTGAATTTAGGCTTAGGAACATGAAGCTTGAGAGGATGATAAATACTAATGCTGGTGGCCTGCCATCCTGGGAAGAAATCATAGCCCTTGGACTTTGGGGATGAGGAAGTCATGCCTTCTTGGCCACACCTGCCCAGATTATACCCTTAACCACACTGACTTTGGCATGGCAGGGATGGAAAAGATTGTGGTTCAAGTGCCACAGACCCTCATTGTTCTTACTGAAAGTTAGATTTTCTTAAATAAGTGCTCATTGATTTGCTCTATGCCCTTAGAGAAAATTTCAGAGACTTTCAATGGTTGTTTTTAAAATAATTTTTACCAGGTATGGTTGTTTCCCTGGGGAGAGGTTCTGGGGAGGTCCTTGCACTTCCTTTCTGGATGTCTGTATTTTTATACATATGAAAGTTGAGATTAATGGATATCTTTAAATTGGGGGCAGTCAAACGGTACGAAATCAGCAAAAGATAAGGCAAAAATGCTGCGGAACAAATGAATTTGGGTTATTTGCAGCAGCTGCTCATATCAGTAGGGAAAAGATGGATTCAATCAAAGAATATTTTTGGAGCAAGAAAGTAAACCACCTAGATGGGAAAAAAATAAAAATGGGATTTTTCCTCATACCTTACCCAGAATACATTCCAAATGAGTCGAAGATTTAAATCGAAACATTGACATTAGAAGTAATGGGAAAATCGTTCACTATCTTGGAGGAGAAAAGGACTTTCTAAGTATGCTTATGAGAAACTCATATCAGTAGTCTAAAAGCAAAAAGATGGAAAATGGTATACTATCAAAGTACTAATCAAGAGAAAGCTGCGGTGGCTATATTAATATACAACAAATTACACTCCAGAGCAAAGGCAATTCCTAGGAAGAAAGAGGGATATTACATATTAATAAAAAGGCTCAATTCACCAAGAAGACATAACATTTCTACATGTGTATACACCTAACAAAAGAATTTCAAAATATGTGAAGCAAAAACTGACAGATTGAAAGAAGAAATAGAAAAATCCACAGTTATAATTGGAGACATTAACATTACTCTCTCAGTAATTAACAGAATATTTCACACAGAAAATTATCAAGGATATAGAATAACTGAATGATACTATCAACTAGCTCTCTAGTTGATATTTATAGAGCATTCCACCCAATAACAGCAGAATACAAATTCATGTTCCTTTCTAGTACACATGGAACATTCACCAAATTGACCATATCTTCAGTTATAAAATAAATTTAACAAATATAAAAGATTTGAAATCATATAAGTTCCTGACCAAATGGAATTAAACAAGAAACAATAGTGGATAAACAATAGGAAAATCTCCAAATACTTGGAAATTAATGCATTTCTAAAGAATTTATAGGTCAAAGGGGAAATACAAAGGTAAATTAGACAATATTTTGAACCAAATTAGAAGGCAAATACAAAATATCATAATTGGTGGGATATAGCTAACGCAGTGCTTAGAGGGACATGTATAACATGAATTCTTTACATTAGAAAAGAAGAAAGTTCTCAAATCAATAATTTAAATGTCTACCTTAAGAAACTATTCATAGGCCGGGCGCGGTGGCTCACGCCTGTAATCCGAGCCCTCTGGGAGGCCGAGGCGGGTGGATCGCTCGAGGTCAGGAGTTCCAGACCAGAATGAGCGAGACCCCATCTCTACTAAAAATAGAAAGAAATTATCTGGACAACTAAAAATATATATAGAAAAAATTAGCCGGGCATGGTGGTGCATGCCTGTAGTCCCAGCTACTCAGGAGGCTGAGGCAGGAGGATCGCTTAAGCCCAGGAGTTTGAGGTTGCTGTGAGCTAGGCTGATGCCACGGCACTCACTCTAGCCAGGACAAAAAAGTGAGACTCTGTCTCAAAAAAAAAAAAAAAGAAACTATTCATAGAAAAAGATGAGCAAAATAAACCCAAAGCAAGCAGAAGGAAGAAAATAATAAAGATACAAACAGCCATCAATAAAATTAAAAGCAGAAAAAAATAGAATAAAGAAACCAAAAGCTGGTTTTTGTAGAGATCAATACAATTTATGAATCTCTAGCACAACTGACAAGCAAAAAAGAGACTACTTACTAATATCCATTATAAAATGGGGAATATTATGAAGCTCACAAAAATGAAAAAGCTAATAACGGATGCTGCAAACAACTCTGTGCATAATTCAATCATTTATATGAAATGAAACAATTCCTCAAAAACCACAAACAACAAAATAAACCACTCATGATGATATAGATGAAGAGTACCATAACTATTATAAAGATATTGGCTTCATTGTTAGAGTCATTTCAAAAAAGAAATCTCCAAGCCTAGATGCTTTCACTGGTAAATTTGATCAAATATTTAAAGGCAAGAAATTCCAACCCTATACAATCATTTCCAGAAAACAGAAGAGGAGGGATCTCAACTCACTTTGAAAGCCAGCATGACCCTGATATAAAAACAAGACAAAGACCGTACAAGAAAACTATAGACCAATAATTCTCATGAATATAGACACAAAAGTCCTGAACAAGATATTAGCAAATAGAACACAGCAATACACAAAAAGCATAATACAACATGGCCATGTGGGATTTATCCTGGAGATGCAAAACTGGTTCACTAGTCAAAAAACAAATAATGTAATCCATCATTTTAACAGCGCACTGAAGAAAAACTGCTTCATCATATCAACTGGTGCAGAAAAAGCTTTTGACAAAATCTCACACCCATTCATGATAAAAACACTCAGCAAACTAGAAGGAATTTTCCTCAACCTAATAAAGAGCTTCTAACAAAAACTAATAGCTAACATCAAACTTAATGGTGAAAAATTGAATGTTTTTTCCCTGACTTCTGGAACAAGGCAAACAGGTTCTTCTCACCACTCCTATTCAACATTGTAGTAGAAGTTGTAAACAGTGCAATTTGGCATGACAAAGAAAGAAAATTCACAGTGATTGGAAAAGGTAAAAAAAAAAAAAAAAAAAATTTTTCCTATTTGCAGACAACATAATTGGCTAGAAAAAAAAACCCTAGAAATATTGAATCAGTTTAACAAAAAGTCAGGAAATAAGTCAACACACAAAATCAATTATATAACTATAAACTAGTAATAAAATTAAAAAAACATTTACAACAGCTCTATCAATTAAATGAAATTGAAGAAAACAATACAATTTATAATAGCTCAAAAAAGAAATAGATGTAAATTTACCAAAAAAATGTATAGGATCTGCATGTTGAAAACCGCAAAACATTAATGAAAAAAATCAAAGAAGATCTAAAGACATGGAAAGACATCGAATGTCATGAATTGGTAGTCTACATAATAAAGTGACAGTTATCCCCAAGTTAATCTATAGATTTATAGATTTACAATTTCAACCAAATTCACAACAGGATTTTTTTATAGTTACAGAAAAGCTGATTCTCTAATTTATGGGGGAAAAGCAAAGTAATTAGAATAGCCAAAACAATTTTGACAATGAAGAATAAATTTGGAAGAACCACACTACTTGAGATTAAGATTTACTTTAAAACTACATTTCGCAAGGCTGTGTAGTATTGGTGAAGGGATGATACATAGATCACGGAAAAGAAGAGAGTGTTCAGAATTAGACTCACACAAATACAGTATGGTGAATTGCTATTTTACAAAGGTGCAAATCCAGTGGAGAAATGACAGTCCTTTCAACAAATGGTGTGTATACTAAAACCACAAATAGATTCTACTACAGACCTGTTAGAATGGCTAATGTACAAAAAGTAAGAAGAATATCAAGTGCTGGCAAGGATGTAGAGCAATTAGAACTCTTACACATTGATGGTGGGAATGCAAAATGGTACAGCCACTTTGGAAGATACGTTGGCAGTTTCTTATAAAGTTAAACATCCACAAACCATATTCATTTACCGGCCCTCCTCCTGCTATGCATTTCTTTTGAGAAATTAAAACTTATATTCATGCAAAAACCTGTATTTGAATATTATAGCTGATATATTCATCATCCCCAAAAGCTAGACACCACCCAAATTTCTTTCAGTGGGTGAACAGATAAACGATTTGTGGTACTGATGGGGAAAGCCCCCATCTATTACTTAGCACAGCAGCCACCTGAGACCCCCACCCCTCACAGAAGACCCACATTAGCATACCACTAACCTAACACCTGGCACATTAGCATATCACTAACCTAACGTCTAGCACATCAGCATAACACTAAACCTATTACCTGGTGCGGGACACAAACTAACCTATTACCTGGTGGGCATTAGTCACCTGAGACCCCTCCCCTTGGATCACCCCAACTTAATAAAAGTGGGAAAAATTGGGTAGACGGGGCTCAGAATTTGGTGGCGAAACCCCTCTGAGCCCGCCGGCGAATAAACCTTGATTCTCCGACTCTCCATGAGCCGCTCGGTTTGTCCTCGGACCACTCGCGGTAACACTTGCTGTAACAGTACATCCATATGATAAAATACTACAAAAATACTATTGAGAAATGAAAACTAATGAACGATCGATACATGCAACAACTTGAATGAATCTCAAAGTTATTATCCTAAGCAAAAGAAATCTGTCTCAAAAGGTTACTTATTGTATGCCTCTATTTATATGACATTTTAGAAAATACTGTACAAAACTAGATTGACAGAGAATAGATCAGTGTTTGCCACTGTTTAGGGGTGGGCTGTGTGACTAAAACCGGATAGTATAGAGACTTTTGGGGGTTCTGGGACTTTTCTGTATCCTAACTATGGTGTGGTTACATGAATCTATACATGTGTTAATACTCATAGAACTGTACATACCAAAAAAAGTCATTTACTGTATGTTAATTTATATATATATATTTTTGAGACAGAGTCTCACTCTGTTGCCCAGGCTAGAGTGCTGTGGCATCAGCCTAGCTCACAGCAACCTCAAACTCCTGGGCTCAAGGGACCCTCCTGCCTCAGCCTCCCAAGTAGCTGGGACTACAGGTGTACACCACAACACCCAGCTAATTTTTACTATTTTTAGTAGACATAGGGTCTTGCTCTTGCTCAGGCTGGTCTCAAACTTCTGAGCTCAAGGGATCCTCCAGCCTTGGCCTCCCAGAGTGCTAGGATTACAGGCGTGACCACCGCACCTGGCCTCAAAGACTGTTATGTTAAAGAAATGAGGAATCTCTTTATGTATCAGTGTGAAATGAATGCCTACATGTATAGTTAAGTGAAAAAATCATGGAACAAAATAGTTTCTATCCTATGTTATCATTTGGTAAAAATGTGAAATAGATATTCATGTGTTATTTTACATATGTATAAAATATCTCTAAAAGTACAAATAGAAGAAACATAATATGTTGCCTATGGAGAGGAAACTAGGTGGCTGGGGGCCAGGTATTATAAGAGGGAGAGCTTTTATTATATTTCATTTTGTCTCTTTTTTAGTAATTGTTTATTTTTAAATTATTCTTTATCTTTTTATTATATGATTCATATAAGATGATACATGTATTATTACTATATTTGTAAATTATAAAAACAACACTTCTGAAGCATCTCTCAATGCAGCAGCAAGATAATTGCTGATAAATTGCCTCTGGCTGTGAGATCCTCCCCTATCTTTTATCACCTACACCAGAGGTAAACACTATCTAACAATCTATATGTCTTTCTGTTTATATAGATATGTGCTTTATTTTTTTGCTGATTGAAACTTTTTATCATATTCCATTTTATCTCTACTGGTTTGAATTTCTGCATTTTTTCCTTATTCTAAATTTTCTTTCACTCTGCTTCTGCTATTTTAGTGATTACTCTTTTTTTTTTTTTGAGACAGAGTCTCGCTTTGTTGTCCAGGCTAGAGCGAGTGCCGTGGCATCTGCCTAGCTCACAGCGACCTCACACTCCTGGGCTTAAACGATCCTACTGCCTCAGCCTCCCGAGTAGCTGGGACTACAGGCACGTGCCACCATGCCCGGCTAATTTTTTTTTGTATATATATATTTTAGTTGGCCAGATAATTTCTTTCTATTTTTTAGTAGAGATGGGGTCTTGCTCAGGCTGGTACTCTTAAAAATTTATTACAGGCCGGGCGTGGTGGCTCATGCCTGTAATCCTAGCCCTCTGGGAGGCCAAGGCGGATAAATCGCTCAAGGTCAGGAGTTCGAGACCAGCTTGAGAAAGACCTCGTCTCTACTAAAAATAGAAATAAAAATTATCTGGACAACTAAAAATATATACAGAAAAAATTAGCTGGGCATGGTGGCGCATGCCTGTAGTCCCAGCTACTCGGGAGGCTGAGGCAGTAGGATCGCTTAAACCTAGGAGTTTGAGGTTGCTGTGAGCTAGGCTGACGCCACGGCACTCACTCTAGCCCGGGCAACAAAGTGAGACTCTGTCTCAAAAAAAAAAAAAAAAATTTTATTACAATGATTTAACTTAACAATGTCTGAATTTTAAAAATATATTAACCCCTCTCCCAAGCAACTTAATTTTGATCTCCATCTCTTCTTGAGTTATATGACATTTTTGTTCATAATCTTTGAATCATCTTTTTCTTTAACCCCACAGCAGTCCTGATTATTACGATTTTATATATACCATATTTGTTTTTTAGATTGACACACATGCTTATCATTTTATTTGCTCTCCATTCCTGCTAGCTTTTCTGACTGTCCTTCTGGGATCATTTTCTTTTTCCTGAGGTGCAGCCTGTGGGGCAGTAGTTCTCAATCTCCTCTGTGTATCACAAACACTTTGAGGATATACATATGTGTATACACACAGACACACATACACACACACTTGCCTGACCTTGCCCCTAGAGCTTTAGATTCATTCTGGCCGGGATGGGGACCAGGCATATTGATACTGGGGGAAAAAAAAAGCTCTCCTAGAGATTCTAATGGGCACCCCTAGTTGAAAAGTACTGCTAATTTTGAGTTCCATATTTATCACATTATTTTGTTTATTGCTTGTCTTCCCCGTTAAAATGTAAGTTCCAAAAATGGAAGGATTTTTTTTATTCCCTTTTTTGTGGATGTATCTTTACTGCCTTGAATGGTAATAACCATATAGTAGTTGACCAAAAAATGTGGGGTGAATAAAAGAAAGTGATGAGAATAAGATACGACGGCAGAAATAGAGAAGAGAAGAGATGCAGTTGTCTGGTTTGGGTGAAGGAATGGAAGGAAGAGTCAGCACGCTTTCATGAAAGAGATAAAATGTGAGCTGACCTTTGAAAGGTGAATAAAAGTTAGCAGCGTGTGGAAGCACAGAAATCTGAGATCTTGTTGCACTTTCCAAATTATAAGCAGTTTATGAGACGTGGACTTAGGCTAGGAGAGGCTGAGTGGTAAGAGACGAGACTTTAGTGAGCAAGAGACAGATTTAGACTACCAAAGCTTTGGTGTACCAAGTTAAGGTGTTGGGACTGGGGAGAAATATGGAGAATCTGAACTAAGATAGTGATCGTGGTGACTGCGAGAAGAGGATGAAGCCCATAAATGCTGCTCATACATCATCCTTTCCTAGAGCCCTTCTAGAATGGCAACTCCTTCTCCCCTACTCACTTACATTGCTATCCTACTTACTGGCTTGTTTCTTCATTTATTTTGTCACCCTTTAGCATGTATTTTCTTAAATATTTTATTATCTGACACAAGAATGTAAGTCCTGTGAGGACAGACATTTCATCCTGGTCACTATTCTATCCTCAGGATATGACGCACTGTTCTATCCTCATGGTGCATATTAACCATCCAATAAATATTTGTTGTATGAATTAATCAAATTTCTAAAATGAGGAGGAAGTCAAGGGAAATGCTCATGTTTCAATGTCTTTGGATTTGTAATAATCCATTGCCTATTTTTCTCTAGTCCAACTCCCAAATACAATTAATTCTTAATAGCATAAGCCAATAATTTTCTGTATTTATTCACTGATTATCTCAGCAGCCTGTAAACCAACCCTCTGCCTCCAGGATTGCATCAGTACAACCCATTTTCTATATTCTGGTTTACAAACATTATTATATACTTTCTTGCTTAAAATTCTTCTTTGGCTTCCTGTTTTCCTCATAATTAAGCCGAAACTCCATAATATGGCATACGAGGTCCTTACCTCTCTGGCTTCTTCTTACATCTCCAGCCTCATGTCTCAGCACTGCTCCTTTCACACTAGACTTCGACTCCACTGCCATTCTCCCCTTTCATCCATCCATTCATTTAGTCAACATTAAACAAGTCTTTACTGAGCACCCTGTAGGAGATGATGTCTCTTTTAGGTTTGTAGAATTCATCAGGTCAATGAGTTAGCCATAGTTACTACATATTCTCCTCTTTACTAATTATTATTATCACATTATAGTGCTACCGGTTGTTTATGTGTTTGCCTCCCCCGGTGTGTGGAGGGTCTGGAAATCTAGGACTGTATCTTATTCTTCTTTGTATGGTTGGCATCAGGAACAAAACCTTGAACTGAGTGGGTGTTCAAAATTTGTTGGTTGAATGAGAAAATGTGAGTCAAGTTGTTGAAATGAATTATAAAAATACCAGCAAAAGTAGGGACCTTATGCTAGTTCCCTTCATTATCCTGACCACATTGTGGTCATTTATTTATTCAACAAATATTGATAAACACCTATTTAATGTTAGGCTCTTATGTGTTTAAATACCATCTTTAGCCTCTAGGCTGTGGACTCCTAATGTAGTGCCTCTGGGTGTAGCATAGTGTTTGGGACATGGTGGGTGCTCCCTATACACTTGTGGACTGGCTAAAAATAACCACAAAACAGGAGAACCATGGTATAGATTTTGGGCCCCGAAGAGCTTTCTGGAGATAGTGGCAATTAGTAATTCAATATTGAACTTGTTCTGAAGATCTTTAACCAGAGTGAGAATTATTCTTATTGAAACATTTTTTCAGTTGTCATTTTCTTCCTTTTCTTGGGGAGTATACAAGAATGCTTTCTAAATAAGTCCACCTTTATTCATTAGGAAATTTGAATATGGCATCTATTAATAACTGTCTGGATACCATACTGATACAAGAATGACTCAGATTTAAGGTTTTTTTTTTTTTGAGACAGAGTCTCGCTTTGTTGCCTGGGCTAGAGTGCCGTGGCGTCAGCCTAGCTCACAGCAACCTCAAACTCCCGGGCTCGAGTGATCCTCCTGCCTCAGCCTCCCAAGTAGCTGGGACTACAGGCATGCACCACCATGCCCGGCTAATTTTTTCTATATATTTTTAGTTGTCCGGTTAATTTCTTTCTAGTTTTTTAGTAGAGACAGGGTCTCGCTCTTGCTCAGGCTGGTCTTGAACTTGTACCCTCGAGCAATCCACCGGCCTCAGCCTCCCAAAGTGCTAGGATTACAGGTGTGAACCACCAAGCCAGCTAGATTTAAGATTTTTTAAAAAGCTGGAAATCGAAGTATACCACTAATAAAAATGGACTTCTTCAAAATGGTGTGTCAGGAAACAGTAAACTGGTGTGGTAAATATGTAACTGTGGACATCCAAGACAGAGATAACGAGGCCTGGGTTAAAGGACTAAAGTGAGGTATTTTTAAGGGATTCAATGAGGCGAAATGACGAATGGTACGCGTGGGGTTTGCCAGAGATCTTGCAGTTCCCGGGAGGAACAGAGCTAGGGTTTGTAAAAAGTTACCGATTCTCTCCCCCGGCTGATTGACATCGCTATCCAGCTTCTGCGGTGCTGAGTGAGCCAACCACAGACAGCCTGGCGGCGGGGGGTTGCTAGAAGGCGCAGGAAGTTGCCCGGAATGAACGGGGCGGCGGCGGCTGCAGAAACTAAAGGTTCCGCCAAACAAAGGGGGAGAGCACTTCCGGTCACGCCGTCGTCGCTGCCTACTGCGTCAAGGTGAGTTTAAAGACGGGACTGGTAATTCTCACAAATGAATTCCCGAACACTCCAGGGAAGCTTCCTCCTTGCCTCAACATGGGATGGAAAGGAGAATTCGTCCCCAAAGTACATTGTAAAGGATGCTCCTGACGCCCATGGGTCCTTATCGCCTCACTGTCTGCTCTCCCCTCCGGAGGTGGAAGTCCCGCACCCGCGCCCCCTCCTCACTCATGTGGTCCTTTTATCCGCCTGACCTCTGGTCATGCTTCACCTCCCCTCTCTCCTCTCTGTCCCGGATTCTCTTCGCGGTTTTTCTGAGCCTGGGTCATTTTCTCTACCATAGGTCTCTTGCCGCTCCCCTCCCCCCACCCCCCCAGCATCCCTTTAGCCAGCCCCCTCCCCAACTTGGAACCCGCCGTCCTTTTCCTCACGTCGCCAGTGTTTTACTCCCCCTGCTGGCTGTTGGTCTTTCCTGCCCCTCTTCTGCAGAGGCCAGTTAATTACATACTTTCCAAAAGTAGGTGTGACTTCAAGGTCAAGGCTATTGTTTTATTCTTTTTAAATATAAGCGAAGAAGCAGATCTCTTAGAGCCCTAAGAGACATAGCGACTTGTTCAAATTGTGTACTTTTTTAAACAGAATGACACATCATTTAGATATCATTGCATTGATTTCAGCCTGCTGCTCATTTCATTTGTTATTTATGTTGCCATAGAACTGAATTCCCAAATTTTGGAGGAGGGAAACATGGTGTGTTTTGCCCAATACCTGGTGTCAGCTTCTGAGGGCAGAAGCTTTCCCATCCCCTGTAAAACTTAGAGAAATGGTTGACAGGAATGGCATCCAGTTGCACACTTATTACTTTATATGAGTTGAATTTAGTGTGCAAATTCTTTTCTGGTCTCTGGTAACAACATTGAACAGCAAGCTGACATTTTTCAAAGATTTTTTCCTCAGAGCTTTGCAAGTACTGTATGATTTATTTGTTTTGATGTGAATTTTGTCTTTTTTTTTCATTTGTTGCAATGTGAAATGTGTTTTCCCGTTCCATTTGTCATGTGAAATTTATTTTGTGAGAACATTAATTAATAATCACAATTAGCTTTCTTTACCCAAATAATCATTAAATTTATGGTGAGAATCAGAGGTTTTTCAGGCTCTATCAAGATGTAAAGGGGAATTTAACCAAACTTCTCCTTGAAAGAGCAGTTTACTTCCTGCTGTAGCTAGTGTGTTATGCTTGCCAAAATAGCCTTTTCTAGGTTAGGTATAATTTTCATTTCTTTTAGAATAAACAAGGAGTTAAAGATTTCATAATACCAAAACACTTAGGTACTTTTTCAAAGGGTATTGCTGATGCCTCTTTATTCTCTATTCAAATCATTGTTACACAGCATTTAATTATCACACTGGTTTCAACCCACTGTGCATCCATCTATCCATTCATTCATTTTTTATTGAAAAACTTTTATGTGCCAGACAGTGTTCTAAGGACTGGGGATACAGCAGTGGAAAATAAAAACAGGCGAAGTCTTTTAAACTAGCTGGGAGACAGACAATAAATTAATGTATAATAAATACGTAATATTATTGTGATGTGGAGGGGCTGTACTGTTTTAGATAGGGTGGTCTGGAAGGTTTCACTGGTAAGGTGACATTTGAGCAGAGACCTGAAGGAAGTGAGGGCACAAACTAAGCAGATATTAGTGGGGAAAGGGGATATGTCCATGTCGTGGTCTCTGTATTTGTTGTTCACTGTTTCCTACATCCCTCCCCCCATTTTCCCAGTAGCTACTTTTCTGCACAGCATTAATTCAACACTGCATACTCAAATAACCTGATCTATCCACATAAATTTCCCAGAGTCTCTTTCTCCTGGCTAGTTTCTTGCTACCATTTAGGTGAATTGTCAGCCTCTCTCGGAAGACATCTCCTTCTCCATCCTCACCTCATCCTCAGTCTGCTTATCGCTGGAGCATTGTGTGCAATCCTACGGCATATTTGCTTACTTCTCTCACTGCTCTTATCACTGTGTGTTAATAATATGTGGCCCATAAATGTTTGGTATGGCAAATTGAAATGAATTCAGTGCTTGTTTGTAACAGACAAGCTTTTTTTTTTATTTCAGAATATTACAAGTGTACAAACACTTTGGTTACATATATTCAGACAAGCTTTTAAATATAGTTTCTCCCTTAACACTCAAAACCACTTTCTAAGGTCAGTATTATCATTGTCATTTTACTGATGATAAAACCAAGACTCAGAGGTCTATATTAACTTGCTAAACTGTGGTGCAGTTCATGGAGTTAAGGTCTGTCAGACATTCAGTTGTGGTCTGGTTCTCTCTGTCTCTCTCTGTATTAATGAGAGGTAGAAAATACAGAGACTATTTTATTATTTTGTAAGACAATCTGGGTATAGGGATTTCTTGTTCATAAATTTCCTTTCAGAAGTCAGATTATATCAGGTGCTTGAATTATTCCCTAGCTATAAATATTAAGAGCTGAGAGGCATGATGAGTCTTTTTATCAGAACATTTCAAAATAAAAAAATTTATACAAGCAGAAGTTGAGAGAAGAGTACAATGAATACTTTTATAATCTGAACCTAGATTCAACAATTGCTATCTTTTGCCGTATTAGCTTACCTCACTTGCTTACTCGCTCTCTTTCTCACTCCATCCATCCATTTTTTGTTCTATCTATTTTGGCTGAACCATTTGAGACTTGCTGGCATTATTTTTATGTAAACTTGACTACGTGCAGAAAAGTGCACATAAGTGTATAGCTCAAAGCATTTTCACAAAGTGAACTCACCTGTGTGACCAGCATCAAGATCAAGACATTTTGAAAGACCTTAAATCTATCCCCTCCCTGTCACAACTTACTCCAGATTAATCACAATCCTGACTTCTATCACTGTACAGTAATAATTTTGCCTGTTTTTGAACTTTATAAAAATGTAATAGTATAGTTTGTGCAGCTTTTTTTGTGTCTGGCTTCTTTGGCTTAAGGTTTTCTTTTTGAGATTTATCCATGTTATCGGGTGTAGTAGTAATTCTTTTATTTTCTTTGCTATTCCATTGTAGAATACACCACAGTATCGTTAGCCCTTTTACTGTAGGTGGACATTTTGGTTGCTTCCATTTTTGGCTTGCAAATAGTACTGTGAACATTCTAGTACATATCTTTTGGAGATATATGCACACATTTCTATTGAGCATATACCTAAGAGAATTGCTGAATCATAGATTATGTATATAAATAGCTTTTGTAGATGCTGCCAACTAGTTTTTTAAAGTGATTGTACAAAATCTCTCCTAACAGAAATTTTTTATTTTTTTATTTATTTTTATTTATTTTCTTTTTTCTTTTTTTTTCCAAAACCAAATGTTGAACAAATCCTAACAGAAATTTTTAAGAGTTCAGGTTGCTCTAGAATATTGCCGACACTTTTCTTTTTGAGAAAAAAGTAGCCCTTTTAGTGGTTCTGAGTGGTATCTAATTGTGGTTTTATTTTGCATTTCTTTAGTGATTAATGTGCACCTTTACATATGTTTTTTAGCCATTTGGATATCTTTTATGAGATGCCTGTTTAAGTTTTTTGACTTTTTTTTCTCTTGAACTCTTTTTTTCTTACTGCTTTATAGGGGTTCTTTCTGTATTAAAGATGTGAATACTTTGTCAGATATATGTATTACAAATCTCAGTGGCTTGCATCTTCAATCTCTTAATAGTGCTTTTTGATGAACTGAATATCTCAATTTTAATATCATTCAGTTCATCATTTTTCCCATTTATGGTTATGCTCCTTTGTCCTAATTAAGGAATCTTTGCCTTTACCACATTATGAAGATATTATTCTATGCTCTGTTATTGTTTAATCTCATATTTACAGTCTGTAATTGATTTTTGTATATATTGTTGGTATGGGTATGGGTAAAGGCCCATTTTTGTTGTTGAAATGGACATCCAGTCAACCCAAAACCACTTACTGAAAAGATCATTTTTTTCCCTTTTGTAGTGTCATCTTTTTCACGAATCAACTCATTGTGTTATATATGTGGGTTTGGTTCTGGATTCTGCTCAGTTTGGTTTATTTGTCTATCCTTTTATGGATATCACTGTCTTGATTTAACTTTATAATATACCTTATGGTCATGTAAGTCCTACAGTTTTGTTCTTTTTTTTCTTCAATAATAACTTGGTTACTCTTGGTCTTTTGAATTTCTGTATACATTTTAGAATAATCTTGTCAATTTCCACAAAAATTCTTCCTGGCATTTTCATTGAAATACCATTTAATAGGTCAATTTGAGGAACACATATCATTGTACTTCACCCCTAAGTATCTCAGCATTCATCTCCTAATATTAGCAACATTTTGTAATAATTAATTACCATCATCTCACTAAGGAAAATGAACAATAATTCCCTAATATCATCTAATACCTACTCTTTAACAAGCTTTTTATAGCTGGTACTTAAAACCATCATCCAACCTAGAGCAATGTATTGTTATGTTTTTTGAGATTGCATTGGTGTTGTTTTCTTTATTTTGTTGAACTTGTGAATATTTGTATATTTAGAACTTTTCAGTCCATTGCAGTCATTATTTCCTTTGTTGCTTAAAGTGTCCAGTCATGGCTAGTAGAAGCCCGTTCATGTTGGCTTCTGTGTCTTTTTTATTATATAAATTTTCAAATCTATTCAAGGTAGAAAATAGTAAAATAAACATACATGTATCCATTCCCCAGCTTCAACAATTAATACCATTTTGCTAATTTTGTTTTCTCTGTTCTCCTCACATATTTTTTTTCCACGTCCCAGACATCATGTCATTATTCAGGTAAATAACTCATTATGCATCCCTAACTCATGGGTGCATTGAGTAACCATCAGGCCATTATAATACTTAATAGAGAAACAATAATTCCTTATATCATGTAATAGTCTATATTCAAATTTACATGATTGTTTTAAACATGTCTTTATATAGCAGCTTTGTGAAGTCAGTATCCAAACCGGCTATTTATTGCCACTGGGTGTTTTTCTCTAAAGTCTCCTTTCTCATAAAGCCCTTTCATAGCCCCATTTTTAAAAGACTATTGATTAATTATAGAAACTAAGTCATTAGTTCTATAGAATGTCTCATATTCTGGATTTAAATGATTGCCTCCTCGAGGTAGCATTTGTTTTCCCATCGAGGTTCCTGTTCACTGGCATTTAGAAATAGTGGCTTGATTAGATTCAATTTCAGTTATTATTGGATTTTATCATGTCTGGTTTTATTTTTTTCTTACTGATGTTAGGATTGATTTGTCATTTCAGGTGTTGTCAGTCTGATCCCTCAATTGTAGCTTTTCCAACCAACCTTTCTCCTATTGGTTTTAGCAGCCATTGATGATAATTATTACCTAGATTCATTATTTCAGTAGTGGTTGAAAAAATAGTGATATCTAATTCTTTCAATCCTTCTGCATTATTAACTGGAATTATTTTATAAAGAAGACATATTCCTTATCAGCTATTTTTTTTGTCTTGAAATGCATTTCATAGCAGAGAGTCCAGATAAATGCTGCTGCTGCTGCTGTTTTTTTTTCTGCTTATCAATTTTCACAGTAATGACTTGGTTTTTTAGTGACGTATATTGTTTTCTTTAATATCGTTAAGAATTCATGGATTTTTATGAATTTTAAGTGTATCACTCTATTGTGGTCATTTTTTAATGCTTAAACAGTGTCATCTTAGAAATTAGGAGCCCCTTCTGTTTGGCTCCTGTGTTGTCTTCACATGATCTCATTAGTCCTTGCTGGCTTCCTTGCTTTTTGGCATAAGATATTTTAGGCTCATCATGTACACTCCCTGCCTCAGCCCTGGAATTGGCCATTTTGCAAGGGACCATGTAATTTTTCAGTGAACATTGGTATTTAGAAACCAAGATGCAAGTACTCAGGGGATTATTTTTTAAGTCATACTGACTGACTTTTCGTTGTGCCCTTTTCCGTGCTATTTTGAATACATTTGAATGACTATCAGCATTCCACTGGAAATTAGCTAAACAAGGCTTTCATTTGTTTATGTAGACATTCTTGGAGCAAAAATTTGTAGAGCTCTTACTGTCATGTTTCTGGTCTTGTGCTGGGCACAGGGGATGTGAAGGTAAACCAGACTGTTTTCATGTCCTTGAAGAAGACTTATTATAGTGTGTATATGAGTAAATAGGCAATGTCTAAAGAATATGAATGGTACTATGCTGGGCATAGGCAAATTGGGTAACAGCCTACAGGAGCACAGAGAGAGCATCTAAAAATGCTTTGGAAAGGGGAGCTAGTGTTTGATATTGGATGAGTAGAGGAGGTATGAAGGTAGAGGAGCTATGAAGGGTGTTTCAGCCAGAGGAAACTGGAAGGGTTGGGAGAACCTTGATATATTCAAGGAAAGGCATATATATAGTTGGTTATGATGGGGATAGTACGAGTTTTTCAATTTTCAGAAAATTGAAAAAATGTTCTATTTACCACAGATATGAGGATGTGAAAGATTGTATGTGTATTGATTTTTATTTCAAATAATGAAATAATAATTCTAAACTTTAATTAAAATTAGTATTTAATGTACTTCTTAGACCTGACTATATTTTTTAGCTATTTCACTAATATTAAAGTACACTTATGGTTAGGAGATGCTTATTTCATGTTTTAGTTCACTACTGCTTTTTGCTATTATTATTTTGCTATCTCTATAAGTGTTAAGAATCTGAATTTTCAGGATATGACATTGAAAACAGTGATATATATATTGTGGCTCTTCATTTGATTTCCTTTCATTCTTTGGCTGCTATTTGTGTCAGGCTGTTTAATACCATGACTATAGCCCCTTACATACTCACAAGGCAAAGTTATTCCAGAAAACATGTCATCTTTCTTTATTACCAATTGTATATTACAGTAACCCAGTTACCTTTTACAGCATGTTGCATTATGCTCTGTGTCACATGCCAAACCACCTAAGGCTGTCCATCTGACAGATATTGCATGAATAGTATGTTACAACAGGTTTGTGGCTTACCAGTGTGCTGTGGTTTACCAGATGGGAATTTGGGAACCAGGAGTCTGGGAGAATCAGCAGGCTTAGGGAAGAACCACATCTCATTTGTGGCGAGGAGGTGAAGGGAGTGTTCTATAAATCACTGAAGAGTGTGGGTAAGCTTATTTTTCAAGAAGGGGGATTCTAGAGGTCACAAGAGAAAGATTCCAGGTGGGAAGGAGAGCAGTGAAACAGTATATTCAAGGGGAAGTGGGTGTGGCTTACTACTTTTCATTCCCTCTATTTGTCTTCTTGATTATCAGAAAAATATGTTTCTAGAGCCCTAGAAGATAAGTGTGAGTGAACAAAGGGAGAAGTCAGAGAAGGTAAGAAAGGAAAATTTACACGGTCTGAGAGTGTCAGACATGGTAGGAGATCAGTGGGGAAGATAGATTGGAAGCCTTAGGATAGATTGATAAGCCTTAGGAAAACCAGACCATTAATGAATTAATCAGTCAATTAAATAAGTTAAGTTCAAGTGTGCTGATGACTCTTCGCTGGATAATGAGGACATGTAGTTGAATTAGATGTATTTTCAACTGAGTCTGGTGGGTGAGATAGACACAGCCTTGGCAACAGAGAGTGCTATGATGGAGGAGAGAGCAAGGTCTGGTGGTGGCAGTAGAAATGTGGAGGAATGTCCTCTAACCCATCCTAGGGCCTCAGTAGGCTTCCTGGAAGAGACCATGTTAAGGATCGAATCTTGACATAAAAGCTCTGAGTGGGAGCAGAGAGCAAGTGATCATTTAGACCATGTGTATTAACTGGCTGGGTGTGCCATCCAGCCTTGAGCTTGTGAAGCACCCAAAGTAATAGTCAAGTGAGAAGCAAGAGTATACTGTGGTCTTGTAGAGCTGGGAAAGGGGGACAAGTGCAAAGGAACAGTTTCATAAATGGTTACATTTATGCTGTATTTATCACCTTAGCCGTCATGGAACAGCAGCCTCTTCCATTTTACCCAGTATGCCATGAAATTATCATTTTCTATATATGCCATGACATGAAAAAATACAAGGATATATTTGGATATTGAAGATGCATTGTGCGTCCTATACCACGGGCTCCTCATAAGTTCTTTTGAATTGTGCCAGCAACCTTATGATGGGGGGAAACTGACTGCAAGATGAAGTGACTTACACACAACTAGTCTGTTAGACACCAAACCAAGATTCAAACCTTGTTTATCTGGTTTCAAGACTCATGCCAAACCTACTCTTGCACAGGAAACTCTATTTTTTAAAGTCAAAATACATTTAAAATGGCATCTACTTATCACTTTGTAGGACTGTTCATTTAATACATTTGAGCAATGTCCCTAGTTTTGCTTCTCAACTGTGGTCATAATCATGATATATAAAATGCCCTGGCCATCATTTTGAAACATAGCCTGTTCTGAAATCTCTACCCTTTACAATTTTTTTCTTCTATCAGCGGGACAGGCCCATGAAATTATGTTGAGATCACGGTGCTTTGTATCACCCTTGCAAAATTAAAAATATCTGATCCTCCTTGGTCAAATCCATGTTTTTCTCAAGGAGATGCCCCTGTCTTAGTGTGTTTAGCGTTGCTGTAACAGAATACTTGAGGCTGGGTAATGGTAACAACCCTCTCTCACAGGAACTAACCAGTTTTTGAAGAGCAGGAACTCACTCACTGCTGTGAGAATAGCACCGTGTCATTCGTGAGGGATCCACTCCCAGGACCCAGACACCTCCCACTAGTTCCCAACTCCCAACACTACCACATTGGGGATCATATTTCAATATGAGTTTTGGTGGGAACAAACCATATCCAAGCCATAGCAGCCCCTTTCCTCTCTTTTGCCTACCTCCCTAGGGGAAGATACAGAAAATACATGACTGTTGGAGGGTTTTGTGTTCCCAACCTAAATCCCCACTTCCTTTCTATTTAGGATTTCAAAGGCTTCATATGGCTGTTAATCACATTTTTTTGGCCTTAATTTATTAAAAAACATTTCTTTTTAAATTCAGGATATTATGGGGGTACAAACATTTTGGTTACATGTATTGTGTTTGCCTTGCCCAAGCCAGGGTAACAAGCGTGTCTTTTCCCCATATAGTGTGCTCCACTTCCATTAGCTGTGGGTTTCCTCTCCCCACCCTCCCACACCTTACCGGCACCCCATGAGTATTACTACTATGTGAATCCCTTAGTGTTGATCAGTTAGTCCCAATTTGATGGCCAGTACATGGTGGTGCATGTTTTTCCATCTTTGTGATACCTCACTTCGAAGGATGGGCTCAATCTCTATCCAGGATAATATAAGAGGTGCTAGTTCACCATTGTTTTTTATAGTTGAGTAGTATTCCATGGTATGCATATACCACATTTTATTAATCCACTCATGTATTGATGGGCACTTGGGCTGTTTCCACATCTTTGCAATTGTGAATTGTGCTGCTGTAAACATTGGAGTGCAGATGTCTTTATTATAGAATGCCTTTTTTTCCTTTGGATAGATGCCTAGTAGTGGGATTGCTGGACCCAATGGTATTTCTATTTTTAGCTCTTTGAGGTATCGCCAAATTACTTTCCACAGGGGTTGTACTAATTTGCAGTCCCACGAGCAGTGTAAGAGTGTTCCAGTCTCTCCACATCCATGTCAACATTTGTTATTTTGGGACTTTTTGATAAAGGCCATTCTCACTGGAGTTAGGTGACATCTCATTGTAGTTTTGATTTGCATTTCCCTAATGATTAGAGATGTTGAGCACTTTTAGTCTGACTATATAGATTGACTGGGAGCTAGGGAGATTTAGGGCTGCAGTTGCCCTGGTGATTGTAACTCTCTTCAGTATATTTTGATTGACATAAGATGTGCTCAAAATGAGGTACTGGATATTCCGATGAGTCAGACAAAGTCCTGCCCTCAAAGACCTCTCAGTTTAGTGTGAAGGAGGAACATGTAAACAACAATTATGTAGGTAAATAACGTAATACTATGGAAGCATAGAGGAGTGCAATCTAACTGCAGTGTGCAGGTGGTAAGGACGTCTTTTGGGTGGAGATAGTATCTGTGCTAGATATTGAAAGATATCTATAAGTTAATAGATGAAGAAGGCAGTGAAGAGTGGTAGGAGGGGTGGGCTTATGGGCAAAGTCATGGAGGTCCTTTTTATGCTAATAGGCATTTTTGAATCCCTGGGGAAATCGTGTCCAGGTGTATTGGCTCTTGGTCCCCATCTTTGGATTTTCCCATTTAAAAGTAAATAGTTCTTGACTCATAGGAGTTACCCAGATGTTGAAGAATGTATCTTTTGAATTTAAATAAGTGAAACAGGTTGTGGAGGTGGGTAAGAAGCTAAGCAGCATGTAGGGAGTTGGCACAGTTGGGTGTATTGTGACAGTAGTTTGGTTTATAATCTGGAGGTCCTGTACTGGCCAATGATTTTGGGTCCCTGGTTTTTTTACTGACAGAAGGGTGGTGTTCTATGGTGACTGGTAGGGTACTATGATGTCATTGTCTCCCATAGTCTCTGAAGGTGTGGATTAATTCCCTCTAAGATTTTTTGAGGGATTGAATATTGGCAGAAGCATATGGAGAGTGTGTTTGCTTGGAGTTTGATGACCACTGGCTCTTGATGTGTTGTTAACCCCAGGGGATTGTCTTTAGTCTAGGCTGTTGGCCAATGGCTAGTTATTTTGTTATATTTGGTCGCAACGGATGTCCTTTCTATCCCTTAAATATTTTTTATTTTTTTTCCTAGGGACCCTTAGTGTGTACATTAATTTTGGGGGCAAGATTGTTAGTTTTATTTTTTCTTTTTTAGAGAAGGTGATTGTTGTCTGTAGTTTTCTAAGGAGGTCTCGTCTTAATAAGGGTACTGGGCATTTTGGCATATATAGGAATTAGTGGAGTACTTTTTGTCCACCTAGGACATATTTTTTAGGCTTATAGAAGGGTTGTTAACTTGTTTTTCTGGTGGCCCCTATGATGTCTGTCTTTTGATTTGTCAAGGGGGCCACCGGGCTAGTCATTACTGAATGTGTAGTTTTGGTGTCCACAAGGAATTGGATATTTTTGTCCCCCCACAGTCATCTTGACCATAGGCTCCTCAGGGGCAGGTGAGGAGCCTGGTCCCCCTCAGTCTTCAAATAGAATAGCCTGGCCTGAATTGAGGAGGGAGTTAGGGTTTTTCCCATGAGGCCCCTGTCGCTGTTGTTTTTGATTTTTTTAATTAGTTTTGGACATTTTTTTTTTTAGTGTCTAGTCTTCTTATAAAAGGCATATTGATGTCTTTGTAACTTGATTTGCTTTTTTATTTTTGGTTTTTCTTTCTGATTTGTCTTTTGTGGGCCCGAGGTCTTCTATAAGGTGGCAGTGATTAGGTTACTCTTTTTTTTTTAATCTTTTTTTTTATCCTCCCTCTTCTCCTCAATATCTCTGTTTATAAAGACTTTGTTTGTGACTTTTAAGAGCTGAGTGGGATTTATCCCAGTAAACTCTTTTAGTTTCTGGAGCTTGCGGTGTATGTCACTTGCACTCTGACTCACAAAAGTGTTGATTATTTGCTGATTTTCGGGGGCCTCGGGGTCAAAGGGAGTATATGTTGGATAGGCCTCACACGGTCTCTCCTAGAAGGCTCCTGGACTCTCATCTGGCTCTGTAGTATCTCAGTGATCCTGGCTATATTTGTGGCCTGCTGTCCCCCCCTTCGGGGATGTCTTGTAAGAGGGCCTCCCTATAGGCTGTGAACTGTCTCGTGTCATTGGGATAGTTCAGGTTTTAACCCGGCTCTTCTGCAGAGAGTCGTGTCTGAGTGTAAGCCTTGGGGTTTAGGGTCCCTGCAGGGGCATTTTTTTTTATCCACTTAGTGGCAGCCTGTAAGATGCGTCCCTGTTTTTCTGTGTTAAAAAGGGTAAGAAGGAGCCGTCTGTAGTCGGCTCATGTCGCATTATGGGTCTGGAAGATCGACTGTATCAAATTTATTGTCCCCTGGGGTCTCTCAGTATAGGATGGGGTGTGATGTTTTTAATTTAACAGGTTAGTAGTTGTGACGGGCTGATAAATTAAGGTGGGGTGACCCAGTTGAATCTTTTTTCACGTGTCCGGGACCTCCCTCAAGGAATATTGACCTCGCAGATCGACCCCTGGGGTGTAGGGCGAGAGTATTGGTGGACTAGGGGTTCCTCTGGAAGGAGAGGTCAGCATCAGTGGTCTCAAGCCATCGCCCGGAGAGAAGGGCAGAGCTTTTGGACTTAAAGAAGACTGTTCCCTTAGAGCCCTCAGGGCTCTTGACAGGAGTCTGAGGTCCGGGGTCAGAACTTGTTTCCAGTGAGGTGGCCTGAGAAGGGGCCGGAGAGGTCGGCTGCTTGGGTGGCTGACGTGGGCGCCCCGGAGCATATGGTGGAGGCAAATCGGGGCTGAGTTCCTCCGGGTCTCCTACCTGGATGGGGGGGCCTGAGGCCCCTTTTACTGGCCCTCGAGAGTCCCTAGTTAGTTTTTTTCTCTCTCCCTTCTTTGCTACTAGTATATGGGAAACAAGACCCCTAAGCCAAGGCGGGGGATTCAGTACTAGTTGCAGCCAGTACCTATCAATATAGGGGAATTGGTCCGGGTGACCTGGGTGCCCTGTCACTACTGTCCACACTGTCCGAGTGATATCCTTGCCTAGGGTGCCATCTAGTGGCCACTCCACTCCAAAAGTAGGTCATTTTGATTCACACAGTGCCCTCAGCTTGGGGGCCATCATTTTGACCCCATAGTCCCCAGTAAATTCTTTCTTAAAGGTTTTAATTATGATCTCTAAGGGTGTGGGTTTGCCCTGACTTCCACCCATAGTTCCTGAAGTCCGGCTTTTACCGAGGCCCCTCAACACAAAGAGAAAGACAGCTTTCGCTTCGTTTGTTTCTGGCCAGTCCTCTCACGAGGATATTTTAGGCCCCTCTTAGCCTTGGCAGGCCGCTGATCCCTGCTATCACGTTCGTGTTGCCCTAAGCCGTGTGAGGTGGCCCCGGAACCGCTGGTCAGAACTTAACATTCACTTTGGCCTGTGGAGGGGAGGTCGGAACCCCGCTCCGTGTCCGTCTCATATATATTTTACGCACTCTCCATCTATATACTTCCTCCCGAACCTAGCGGAGCTCAGTTTCTCGCTTTAAGTGACACTCGGGAGTCGGCGGGGGTTGATCAGCCCCCGCCCCCCGTTCTGTTCAGTGGGATGGGTCTAAGGCCCCGGGGCTCCCTGCCATGGTTTAGATGCCTGCCCATGAGCCTTGTTCCTCCCCTGGTGCGAGCCCAGGCTGGGTGCTTGGGGCAGGGGCTCCTGCCATAGCGTTGTTCCTGTCGGTGGCAATAGCAGGCCTCCGGGCCGCTCTCAGTGGCAAGTGCCACCTGGGGCGGAATCCGGGGACCCCCGCGGTACAGCCTGGGGGCAGCAAGGTGCGCTGGGTCCCCTCAGCCAAAAGCACTCCTGGCTGGCTGGCCAAAATGTTGTAGGAGGAGAAGGGGGAGTCTTCTCCCAATGACTGACTTAGAGATTAGGTGAGGCAGAAGACGAGTGTTTATTTATGGTGACGGTTAGAGGACAGGGTCTAAATTTTGAGTTCCGAATAAAGAGTATAATACTCCTTTATATATTTTTAGGAAGGGTGAAGGACACAGTTACAATATAGTTATCTCTATTTTTGGTGGGGACAAGGTCCTAAACAGGCAGTGGTCAGACATATATGTCGGCCTTGAGTTTTTATCTTTCTGGTATAGGCCTATCTTTATAAATAAATTATAAAAGTCATAAAGTAAGTTAGTAATTTTATAATTTAGACTCATTAATAATTTTTATAACTTTAGTCCCTGGTACAGAGTTCCCATAAAATTCCTTTTTATTTTACAGGGGCTGGGGACCCCTACCACAATAGTAGATGGCTAAATATGGAGGTGAGGGAGAAATTCA
Organism: Lemur catta; assembly: GCF_020740605.2. NCBI lineage: Eukaryota > Metazoa > Chordata > Mammalia > Primates > Lemuridae > Lemur > Lemur catta. Next base: position 56,485,941 of record NC_059155.1, on the reverse strand, counting down.
GGATGATGGGATTTTTGTTTCTAGCATGAGTGACTTAGTAGATGTTGTGCCATTTACTGAAATGGAGACAATAGAAGAAGAAAAGATGGGGCAGAGAGGTCATGTCCACTTTCACGTATTTGTGGGATAACCAGGCAGATCCATCTGGCTGGCAGTTAAATATATTGTTTGGCACTTAAGACAAAGATCTGAGGTAGAGGTAAAAGTTGGGAATTTATTGACATAGAAAAGATAGTTGAAACCACGGGGGTGAACAAGATTGCTTAGAGCAGTACAGTCCTACAGAAAAGTGATGTGAGCCACATACGTAATTTTTTAAATAAACTTTTTATTTTAGAATAGTTGTAGATTTACAAAAAAATCACCAAGATACTAGAGTTTCTCTATACCACACACTCAATTTCTGCTATTGTTGGCATCTTAAATTACTAATGTACATTTGTCCCAACTAATGAACCAATATTGATAAATAATTATTAACAAAAGCCCGTACTTTATCAGATTTCCTTAGTTTTTTTTTTCTATTCCAAGATCCCATTCAGGGTATCACATTACATTTAGTCATCGTGTCTCCTTAGGTTACCCTTAGTTATGACAATTTCTCAGACTTTCTGTGGTTTTTGATGACATTAACTGTTTTTGAGGAGTATTGGTCAGTTGTTTTATAGAACGTTCCTCAATTTGAGTTTGTCTGATGTTTTTATCATGGTTAAACTGGGTTATGGGTTTTTTTTTAGAGGAATAGTGCAGAGATAAAGTACCATTCTCATCACATAATAGTAGGAGGACATGCTGTGAACATGACTTATCTGTGATGAGGTTAATCTTGATCACTGGGCTTAGGTAGTGTTTGCCAGGTTACTCCTTTGTAAAATTAGTTTTTTTTTTCCCCTTGCCGTTCTGTACTCTGGAAGGAAGCCAGTATGTGCAGTCCAAATTTAAAAAATGGGTGTTAAGCATCTTCTTTTTTGTGTGTGGTGGAGGTAGGAGATACATATATTGTTTGGATTCTGTACAGGAGATTTGACTACTGTCTTCCATTTACATATTTATTCAGTCATTTATCTATATCAGTATTGACTCGTGGATTTTTATTTTATACTTTGGGTTATAATCCAATACTACATTATATACTTTGTTGCTCAAATTGTTCCAGCTTTGGTCATTGGGGCAGTTTCCGATTCAGTCCTGTGTGTCTTGACATACTCCCATCATTTTGTTTTTTGAGGACTCCCTTATTTTCTGGAACTACAAGATGCTGCAGGGTCATGTCATATATGCCATGCCTCGGCCCTAGAATTAGCCATTTCTCCAAGGAAATTTCTCCACTGAGATTTCTTTTATTAGAGAATGATATTACATACCAAGATCTGACTGTTGAGTGTACTGGTTACTATCAACGTGCCATTGCTTCTAGGTCCTCTCAGCAGACAGAGTTAGCAAATATGTCTGCTGACTATGTCTACACACTTATTTATAAATATATGTATATTCCATCTTTATTTATTTTAAGCTAAACATGAGTTTCTACTGATGTCTCTGATTCTAATCCAGTACCCTAAGCATGGTTTATTCTAGCCCTCCCCACTTGCTTATTTGTAACCTCCTATTCCAGTGAGGAACCTGACTCCTACCTCTGCTATCCATTTACTGATTTGTTCAATCTCAGTGTGCACAGACAGCAGTTTCAGAATTATTAACCCGTACCTCCACAAGAAACTACTTTACCAACAAGAGAACCCTGCTTGTGTACAGTTTCTTTTGTCTTTAGTCTTACAGTCTCTACTCATTTCCAAAGTTACCTAGGATGGTGGCTTGCCTTTTCTTCTTACCCTCTTCAGGGAGGTTCTGTCATACCTTTGTAATTCAGTTAAAATTTTTGTCATAGCCTGCATTCCATCCTGAGATTCCCTGCCATCCTAGTTGACAAACCCCACCCCCACCCCAGCTTTTCCCTCTCAACCCAGCTTTTCCCTACTGGGAAACAGAAGGCTCCTAGTTGACTTATTAAAAATTTGCATATATTAAGGTTCACTCTTTGTGCTGTAAGATCCTGTGGGTTTTGGCAAATGGATAGCATCATGTACCACTACAGTGTCTTACATAGTAGCTTCACCACTCTGAAAAACAAACAACTTGTACTTCATCTAGTCAACCCTCCTGTGTCCCCAAATCTTTGGCAACCACTGACCTATTGGCTTTATAGTGTTGTTTTTGAACAGTGTCATATTAATGGAATCATGAAGTATGTATTCTTTTCAGACTATCTTTTTAACTTAAAATATGCATTTAAGATCATCCATGTTGTTGTGTGGATTAACAGCTCCTTTTTATCACTCCTTTGTGTTGTTATATTACATTTCTATATGTTTAGGCCCCCAAACCAATTTTATAGCTATTGTTTTATGCCATTGATTTTTAAATACATTAAGAGAAGAAAAGAAATATGGAATTACACTGTTTTTATATTTACCTTCATAATTGCCTTTACCGTTGCTCTTTGTTTTTTGTATGGATTCATACTAACTACCCTTTGGAGTCACCTCCTTTCAGCCTGAAGAACTTCTTTTAGTATTTCTTTCAAATTAGTTTGTAATACCAATTCTCTCGGTTTTTGTTACCTGGGAATATTTTTTATTCTGCTATCATTTTTTTTCTTTTCACTTAGTAATTCTATATTTTAATCGATATATAATGCACAGAAAATAAAATTTGACATTTTAAGGTATAAAATTTAGTGATCTTTTTTGGTGCAACCATCGCCACCATCTAATTCCTGAGCATTTACATCATCCCCCAAACTAATACACTTTCTTTCTTTTTTTCTTTCTTTTTTCTTTCTTTTTTTTTTTTTTGAGACAGAGTCTCACTCTGTTGCCTGGGCTAGAGAGCCATGGCGTCAGCCTAGCTCACAGCAACCTCAAACTCCTGGGCTCGAGTGATCCTTCTGCCTCAGCCTCCCGAGTAGCTGGGACTACAGGCGCATGCTACCACGCCCAGCTCATTACTTTCTGTCTCTCTGAATTTGGCTATTCTGGACAATTCATATAAATGGAGTCTTGTAATATGTGGCCTTTTGTGTCTGGCTTACTCCACTTAGTATGATATTTTCAAAGTTTATCCATGTTGTAGCATGTATCAGTACTTCATTGCTTTTTATGACTGAATGGTATTCCATTGTATGAATATATCACCTTTTATGTATCCATTCATCAGATTGTAGGTGGACAAATGGGTTGTTTCCACTTTTTGGCTATTATGAGTAATGCTGCTATGAACTTCTGGTATACTTTTTTGTGTGGACATATGTTCTCATTTCTCTGGGGTACATACCTAGGAGTAGAATTGCAGGGTTGTATGATAACTCTCTATTTAACTATTTGAAAAACTACCAAACTTTTCCAAAGTGGCTCTACCATTTTATGTTCACACCAGGAATGTATGAGGGTTCCAATTCTCCACATCCTTTCCAACACTTGTTATTTTTCTGTTTTTTTATTACAACCATCCTAGTGAGTGTGTATAATAAGGAATCTGACTCAATTTTTAAAATATTTGACTGCTAACATCTTTGAAGCCTCACCTGTCCCTCTTCGCCTTCTGCCCTACATCTGGGCAGGTCGGTAAGAAAATGTGGTGCTTCCTCCTTCAGAGCTAGCAAGAGATTCAAATCATGCAAGGGCCTTCCTGCAAGAGAGAACCCTCACTCTGACCTCACCCTCTAACCATGATAAAAACTCAAATCAGTCTTCTTTCTTTGCTTTTTGTAACCTACTTTGGAGGCTTGGCCTGCTCTCCCCAGAAAAGCTACATTTATGTGAGTAGTAAACCTTTTCTTTGTGAGGGGTTATCAATCTGAACATTGAAAAAATTTTGGGTGGGGTCCCTCCTTCCTCTGCAGAGTGGCAAGAACAATTGGCATAGTGTGCATGGTACCCAGACAGGTACATGGTACCCAGCTACCATGGGGGAGGGGGTGTCTTTCTTTAATTGCTTTGGCTTGCTAACTGGTTTTGCTGCCTGATGGCAAGCATGGACGTTGAGCTTTCAGGCTAGCTTGTGCTTTAGTTGTGCTATGCTCTGTTGCGTTGTTGATTCCTACAGAACCTCTGTTACAGATTTAGACAAGACGTTAATCAGGTGTCGGGCAGATGTTGAGGGGGAGAGGATGGGTGTATACATACATAATGAGTGCGATGGGCACCATCTAGGGTATGGACACGCTTGAAGCTCTGACTCGGGGCAGCAGGGGGGCAAGGGCAATATACGTAACCTAAACTTTTGTACCCCCATAATATGCTGAAATAAAAAAAAAATTTAAAAAAGGCATAAGTGTAGATAATTTAATTGGGCATTTAGGAACTGGAGTATGAGATTAGGGCCCTCCTTAAAGTGGCCCTGGGACATGTGTTCTGGCCCAGACCTATCTGTGTGTCTTAGAGTAAAGCTGTGACTGACGCCAGGCTTAGGAGAATGACTATGCCTATGAACAATTGGTTGTCTCAATCAGGCTTTGACTTTGACAGCTGACTCCCCATCAGGTGGTCACTCTCCAAAGAGCAGTCATGGTGGGGAGGAAGAGGGAGAGAGAGAATGAAGAGAAAAGGAACAGCCATTATGTGGCTTGCTGAGGGATCTGCACTCCTAAGTGCAGATGGCTCACCAGGACCTTTAAATACCTCTGTTGCTGCTGCTGCCGCCCCACCACCGCCGCCGCTGCCGCCCATCCCTGTGCCTCTCTTGCAACAAAGATCCTAATCCTCAAGATTATGGGAAAAACATCCATGGCACCCCTGTGGCACACAGAAAGGGGATAATTCAAACCCACCTAAAGCCCCTGGTCTTTAAATCCTATATAACCACCATTGTCATTGGGGGAGGCCCCTTACAATAACAATGCTAATATGAGATTTTCTGCAGGAAGAAATTTATAAATATGAACAAGGCAGAGAAACCCCTGAAACATCTCCAGTAACAACAACAACAAAAAAAGGAGGTACAGTCATATGCGGCATAATGATGTTTTGGTCAATGACAGACTGTGTATACAATGGTGGTCCTATAAGATTATAATGGAGCTGAAAAATTCCTATCCTAGTGACGTAGCTGTTGTAACATCATAGCACAATGCGTTACATCTGCAGTCCCCAACTCCCAGGCTGCGGCCCGGTACCAGTCCATAGCCTGTTTGTTAGGAACTGGGCCGTATAACACAGCCTGAGCTCCACCTGCCCCCCCAAAAAAACTTAGGAACCTCACCTCAGGGCAGGAGGTGAGCAGTGGTATTTACAGCCACTCCCATGCTTGCATCACCACCTGAGCTGCACCTCCCCCCTCCCCCTACTTTGGTCCATGGAAAGATTGTCTTCCATGAAACTGGTCCCTGGTGCCAGAAAGATTGGGGACTAGTGCATTCCATGATTGCAGTGATGCTGGGTAAATAAACCTACTGCATTGCCAGTCATATAAAAAGTATAGCACATATAATTATGTATAGTACATAATATTAATACTTTGTAATAAATGACTATGTTTACATATTATAATTTTTATCATACTTTTTATCATTATTTTAGAGTGATTCCTTCTACTTATAAAAAAAGTTAACTGTAACAACCTGAGGCAGATTCTTCAGGAGGTATTCCAGAGATGGCATTGTTATCACAGGAGGTGACAGCTCCATGTGTGTTATTGCCCATGGAGACCTTCCAGTAGGACAAGGTATGGAGATGGAAGACAGTGATATTGATGATCTTGACCCTGTGTAGGCCTAGGCTAGTGTGTGTGTGACTTAGTTTTTAACAAAAAACTTTAAAAATTAGAAAAAAATTTAATAGAATAAAGATATAAAGAAGGAAAATATTTCTGTACAGCTATACAATGTGTTTGTGTTTTCAGCTAAGAGTTACTACCAGAAGGAGTCAAAAAGTTTAAAAAATTAAAAAGTTTATAAAGTAAAAAGTTACAGTAAGCTAAGGTTAATTCATTATTGAAGAAAGAATTTTTTAATAAATTTAGCATAGCCTAATTGTACAGTGTTTATAAAGTGTACAGTAATGTCCTAGGTCTTAACATTCATTCACCACTCACTGATTCACCCAGAGCAACTTCCTGTCCTGCACGCTCCACTCATGGTAAGTGTCCTATACAGATGTACTAACTTTTTTTTTTTTTATCTTTTATACTGTATTTTTCCTGTATCTTTTCTATGTTTAGATACACAAGTACTTACCATTGTGTTATAGTTGCCTGCAGTATTCAGTACAGTAACTTGCTGTACAGATTTGTAGCCTAGGAGCAATAAGCCATACCATAGATGTGTAATAAGCTATGCCATCTGGGTTTGTGTAAGTACACTATGATGTTTATATAATGACATCGAAATCACCTAATGACATATTTCTCGGAACACATCTCCATTGTTAAGTGATGCATGACTGTAAAAGAAAGAAAAAAACCTGGACTTGAGAGAAGCAGAAACAGATCCACAATTTGACCCAGTTAGAATCCAAAATTTACCAGAAGATTTTACTAAAGCAGAAAGATTAAAAAAGGGTACTTGCTGATTGGTGCTGAAATGCAGCAGTTAGCAAATGTTCTAGAGCTTAATACTGGGACTCAAATTAGTTAAACCTCAGGATCCCACTAAGTTTAAGCAAGATACCTCCTATAATCTTAGGATAATTCCTGAATTTAAAAAAGAGGACAAGTAAGTATGCCTCATCTTGACAATTAGAACTATTTCCTTGCCTGAATTCCTCACATTTGTACCACTCATTGGCTTAAAATATCCTATAGTGGTTATGAGCACTCAGATCAAATGAATGATAAAATTAAAATTTAATTAAGTCTTTGGCACATACGGATCGGTTTGACAAATTAAGATCCCATGGACTATACCTCCAGTTAAAATAGTTAATACAGCCCACTGTAAATTAGAACAGAGTCTACAAAGATCAAAACCCATGGTACAAGGCTTATTTGTTGAAAGGGTGATTTTCCCCACTGCTTCTTTAACCAACTCAATTTGGCCTGTTCTTAAACTTCAAATGAGTGGCATCTAATGGTGGATTACCATAATGCTAATGTTGTGGTCCCTATACCCAATATTATTGATATTATTGATTCCATCCAATCTGAGACTCAATAAGTATTTTGCCATTATAGATTTGTCTAATATGTTCTGTTCAGTGCCTATTTCAACAGCCTTTCAGCCTCAGTTTGCCTTCACCTCTGAAGAGACACAATACCCATTTACTTGGCAATTCATGAGGTACCTCAATGGCCTTCCCATCACACAGTCTTCTCAGGCAAGATCTTAACTGCATCCAGCTTCTTCCAGGAGCACAGGTATGACATTACATTGATGACATCTTCCCCTGAGGAGATTCATGTGACACACTCATTCAGGAAATACAAATAGTAAAAATTTGCTCCCAAAATGAGATGGGTCATTGTGCCACACATAGTACAAGGCCCTACCACCTTGTTTGACACATTGATTGCCACACTAGAAAAATAATTTTTTCCTTGGGGCCATGGTGTTTTATTATGAAAATAGAATAAAAACTTCAAAAACAAAACAATCCTTTCTAATTTAGTGAAAAATTTGTTACTTTTTATTGTTTTTGTGTATGAGTTATATGCAATTAAATTGTCAATATTAATTATAACAATAAGAACATCAACAAGTAAGATTTTCATGAACCAACTGCAGGGTTTTGCCCAGGGGGCCACCCATCACATAACATGTATGCTACAGCGTGGCAGCGTGAGTTGCCTGTGTACCACACGGCTCCCAAGGTAAAGAGACATGTGAGTTGCATATGCTTCATGAGGCCCTGGGCTCAAAACTAGTGTGAGTTGAATACAATTCACATGGCAGTTAATGTGTTAAATACCTAAAAATTGTTTGGTAAATTGAGGACCACTCTGTCTCTGACACTGTCAAGAAAGCAGCTATCGACCCTCCTAGCACCCACAACTTTTCCTTTAGGCTCATTTGCATTCTGGAGGCAAAATATTCCTCATTTATAAATTTTACTGAAACCCATTTACACTGTTTCTTGCAAATTAGTACATCTTAAATGGGGACCCCTCCAACAAAGGCTCCAGAATCTGTCAGAATTGCAATATGACAAACACTGTTGTCATGACCCCAGATGCTGCTTCACCATAGAGGTTTTAGCAGCCTCCTCATTTCTCCTAGAGTCTCTGGACCACCCGTGATTGCCCCAAATTTCCCATGGATTTTTGATGCAAAAAATTGCCTGCCTTTGAGCTGTTCTGTACACCACTAGAGTGACAATTGCTGGCTACATAGTGGGCTCTCTAGAAATAGAGGCTGTGACAACCGTTGAGCCCCTGACCCTCTATACCCAGCTGCCTGTTATGCCCTTGGGTCATGGAAGTCATTCACCATAGCTGGGCATGGCTACTAAGGCCTAGCTACAAGATGGAGCCAAACCTGGGCCTTCTGGCATCTAGTACATGTAGGAGGAGAGTGGCCTCCCCTGTCTTCAGTTCCCTGCTAAGTATGGTGCTAGAGGAGGTCACCTCTGTCTCAGACCCCGTGGCCATGTGTAGAGCCCTTTGAGATCAGCAGGGTGAAAAGCAGTGGGAGTTTGTGTACTTCACGGATGTCATCACAACCATTGCATACAATGGAATTTGCTGGAGAGCTGATGCTTTTCATGCTGTAAGCAGGATGTTCCTGATAAAGACAGGGCATAGGGATCGGTACAGTTGGCCAAACTTCAAGCATTCACCTTAGCACTGAATGTTCTAGCTAACAATTGCCCCATCTGCACATTTTTATAGACTCATGGGCCATTGCCTAAGAGTTACTCCATTTGGGGAAAAGAATTCAAGAATCCCTAACCTCACAGATAGTCAAAATGTAAATCAAGGTAACACATGTATCTACACATAGTAAAGTCACAAAGTAAGATCTCTCCAAGAGAATCCTTATTCCTTTAGTGTTTGAGACATCGTTTATAATGACCAAAGCACTCATTTCATCTCTTAGACTGCTGGGCATGCTGGGCTTAATGAAGGCATTCAACAAAACATTTACCTTCTTTACAGACTTTATCTTGCAGGATTCATAGAGCACCATAATGGCTTCATTAAACACATTCAGATTTAATTAAATGAAGCATAGTACATTTCAGCCATTAAGGGAAATATCAGGGGTGAATTGTAATAAAAGATTCTGACTCAATTTTTTTTTCCTGACTCGAGTTTTTGATATTTGCTTACATCTTTTAAGCTTCACCCTCTTCCCCTCTGCTCCACACCTGGGTGAGTTTATAAGAAGCCCTGGTGCTCCCTCCTTGGTGCCCGGAAAAGATTCAAACCATGCAAGCCCCTTGTGCCTCACCTCAGGCCCCAGTCACAATGAAAATCCAAGCTGGTCTCCTTTCCTTGTTCTTTCAAGCCATATCTAACCTGCTTGGGAAGCCTCCCCCTCCTCTACCAAGAAAATCTTCATTTATGTAAGTATTAAACATTTATGTACCCCCTTGTGTGTGTGGTGTAAACAAGCCAGTCTCATCACCCACCTAAACTAAATCTTGGGTGGGGGGTCCCTTCTTCCTCTTCAGAGTGGCCACAACAGTGTCAAATAGTACCTCGTTGAGGTTTTGATTTGCATTTTCCTAATGACTAATGATGATGGGTGTATTTCATGTGCTTATTGGCCATTTATATATCTTCTTTGGAGAAAGTTCAATTCCTTTTCTCTTTTTTAATTGCATTATTTATCTCTTTTATTGTTGAATTGTGTGACTGTATATGTGCTGGATATTAGATCCTTAACAGGTATATGATTTTCAAATATTTCTTCCATTTTATGGGTTGTCTTTTCACTTTCTTGATAGTGTCTTTGATGAACAAAAGGTTTTCATTTTGATGAAGTTCAGTCTATCTAGTTTTTCTTTGGTTGCTTGTGCTTTTTTTGTCTTACATAAAAAATTGTTGCCTAATCCAAGTTCACAATGATTTACACTTATGCTTTCTTCTATGGGTTTTATAGTTTTTGCTTTTACATATAAGTCTTTGATCCATTTTGAATTTATTTTTATATTAATATGTAGTGTGAAGTAGGTGTCCAATTTTATTTGCATATGGATATCCAGTTGTCCCTGCATCATTTGTTGAAAGGACTATTCTTTCCCCACTGAATGGTCTTGGCATCCTTGTCAAAAATTTATTTACCATAAATGTGAGGGTTTTTTCTATACTCTCAATTCCATTCATCAGTCCGTCAATTCTTCCAATACTACAGAGTCTTAACTGAAACTTTGTAATAAGTTTTGATATCGGGAAGTGGTACTCCTTGAACTTTGTTCTACTTTTTAAAAATTTTCTTGACTGTTTTGGGTTCCTTCTATTTCAGTATGAATTTGAGGATCAGCTTGTCTGTTTCTGCAAAAGGGGCAGTTAGAATTTTAATAGGAATTTCAATGTATCTGTAGGTCAATTTGGGGATTATTGTCATCTTAATAATATTAAATCTTATAATCTGTGAACTACAATGTTTTTCTGGTGTTTCAAATTTCTTTCTTTTTTTTTTTTTTTGAGTCAGAGTCTTGCTCTGTTGCCGGGACTAGAGTGCTGTGGCGTCAGCCTAGCTCACAGCAACCTCAAACTCCTGGGTGCAAGCAATCCTCCTACCTCAGCCTCCCGAGTAGCTGGGACTACAGGCATGCGCCACCATGCCCGGCTAATTTTTCTGTATATATTTTTTAGCTGTCCATATAATTTCTTTCTGTTTTTAGTAGAGGCGGGATTTCGCTCTTGCTCAGGCTGGTCTCGAACTCCTGAGCTCAAACAATCCGCCCTCCTCGGCCTCCCAGCGTGCTAGAATTACAGGCGTGGGCCACCACGCCCAGCCTTGTTTCAGATTTCTTTCAGCAATGTTTTATAGTTTTCAGTGTACAAGTTTTTCATCCCCTTGGCTACATTTATTCCTAAGTATTTTATTTTTTTATGGTATTGCAAATGGGCTTTCTAAAAAGTTTTTTTATTTGACACATAAAATTGTACTTATTTATGGGGTACAGTGTGATGTTTTGATACATGTATACATTGTTTAATGATCAAATCAGGATATTTAGGTGATATCCATCACCTCAAATGTTTTTCATTTCCTTGTAATAAGAACATTCAAAATCCTCTCATCTAGTTATTTTGAAATATACAGTATTGTTAACTGTAGTCACCCTGCTGTGCAGTGTAGAACACCAGGACTTATTCCTCCTATATAACTGTAATTTTGTACCCTTTAGCCAATCTCTCCTCTCCCCTCTCTCTTCTCCCCCTCCCTCCCCTCTCCTGCCTCTGGTAACCACTATTCTACTCTGTACTTTTATAAGATCAGCTTTTTAGATTCCAGAATTCAATGAGGTCATGTGGTGTTTGTCTTTCTCTGCCTTGCTTATTTCACTTAGACTTGTTTTCTTAATTTTATTTTTGGATTATTCATTGCAAGGTAGAGCTACAGTTTGACTTTTGTTTATTGATCTCGAAACCTGAAGCTATGTGAACTCATTCATTAGTTCTAATAGTTTTTAGTAGATTCCATAGAATTTTTACATTCAAGAGCATGCCATCTGCAGAGATAGTGCTTCTTCCTCTACAACCTCAATGTTTTTCATGGTGTTTTCTTTCCTAATTTCCCTTGCTAGAACCTTTAGTACATGGTTGAATTAAAGTGGAGAGGGTAGACATCCTTATCTTTTTCTTGATCTTAGGGGGAAAGCTTTCAATTTTTAACCATTAAGTACGATGTTATCTGTGGAGTTTTCATACATGCCTTTATCTGGTTGAAGAACTTTCCTTCTATTTCTAGTTTGTTGAGTGTTTTTTCATGAAAAGGTATTGGGTTTTATCAAAACCTCTTTCTGCATCCATCGAGATGATCATGTGATTTTTGTCTTTGATTCTATCAATATAGTATATTAAATTGATTTTCATATATTTAACCAACTTTTTATTTCTGGAATAGTTCTCACTTAGTCATGGTATATAATCCTGTTTATATGCATCTGAATTTGGTTTGCTAGTATTTTCTTGAGGACTTTTGTGTTTATATTCATAAGGGATATTGGTCTGTAGGTTTCTTTTCTTATAGTGTCTCTGTCTGGTTTTGGTATCAGAATAATACTGGCCTCACAGAAGAAGTTAGGAGTTGTTCCCTTCTGCCTTTTAAGGAGTTTATGTAGAATTTAGCAGTGAAGCTGTCTGGGCCTTGGCTTTTCTTTGTAGATAGTGTTTGATTACTAATTCAGTCTCTTCACTTGCTATAGGTCTATTCAATAGGTTATGTTTTTCCAGGAATTTGTTTATTTCAAATTAAATTTATCTAATTTATTGCCATACACTTGTTGATAGCATTCCTTGATTTTAATTCCATAAGGTTGGTAGTAATGGTCCCTCTTTCATTGCTTATTCTGATAATTTGAGTCTTCTTTTTCTTGGTCAGTCTAGCTATGGGTTTGTCAATTTTGTTGATCTTTTCAAAGTACCAACTTTCGGTTTCATTGATTTTTCTCTAGTTTTTTTCTATTCTCTATTTCATTTACCTTCTAGTTTTTATTATGTCCTTTCTTCCTTCTGGTTGCTTTGGGTTTGGTTTTCTCTTCTTTTTATAGTTTATTAAAATGAAAGGCTAGATTTCTTTCTTGATTTTTAATGTAGTCATTTACAGCTATACATTGCCATATGAGTCCTGTTTCTGCTGCATCTCATATGTTTTGGTAGGTTGTGTTTAAGTTTCCATTCATCCCAAAGAACCTTCTAGTTTCCTCTGTGGTTTCGTCTTTGACCTTTTGCTTATTTAGGAGTATGTTGTTTAATTTCCACTTTTTAAGTGAATTTACAAAATATCCTCCTTTTCCCATTTCTAATTTAATTCCATGGTGGTTGGGTTTTTTTGTTAATTTCAATCCTTTTAAATTAATTTAGATTTGTTTTGTGATCTAACACATCATTTATCTTGGAGAATATTTCACGTGTACTTGAGAAAAATGTGTATTCACCTGTTGGGTGAAGTGTTCTGTGTGTGCCCATTAGATCTAGTTGATAAATATTGTTAAGTCTTTTTTTTTTCTTTGTTGATCATATGTCTAGTTGTTCTATTATTGAAAGTGGGGTATTGAAGCAGCCAACAAATGTTATTGAATTGTTTATTTTTCCCTTTAATTCTGCCAGTTTTTGCTTCATGTATTTTGGGATCTGTTATTAGGCGAATATAAGTTTATGATAGTGATATCTTTCTGATGGATTGACAGTTTAATGATTGTAAAAGTGCTTCTTTGTCTCTAGTAACAATAATGGTTTTAAATTCTATTTTGTCTGACATTAGTGTAGCTACTCTAACTCCCTTTTGGTTACTGTTTATGGGGTATCTCTCTTTTCACTCTTTTATTTTCAACTTCTTTGTGCCTTTGAATCTAAAATTAGTCTCTTGAAGACGGCATATATTTGGCCCATACTTTTTTTTGGTCCTTTCTGCCAATCTCTGCTTCTTTATTAGAGAGTTCAATCCATTCACATTTAGTACAGTTACTGTTTAGGTAGAATTTACATACGTGTTTTGTTATTTGTTTTCCATATGTCTTATGTCATTTTCTTCTATTCTTACATTACTACCTTCATTTGTCTTAAATAAATATTTTCTAGTGTACCATTTCAATTTCCTTATTGTTTCTTTTACTATGTACTTTATTTATTTATTTATTTTCTTCTGAGACAGACTCTTGCTCTGTTGCCCATGCTAGAGTGCCAGCCATCCTGTCAGCCTAGCTCACAGCAACCTCAAACTCCTGGGCTCAAGCAATCCTCCTGCCTCAACCTCCCAAGTAGCTGGGACTGCAGGCATGTGCCACCATGCCCAGCTAATATTTTCTATATATTTTTAGTTGTCCAGCTGATTTCTTTCTATTTTTAGTAGAGAAGAGGTCTCGCTCTTGCTCAAGCTGGTCTTGAACTCCTGACCTCGAGCGGTCCTCCCGCCTCGGCCTCCCAGAGTGCTAGGATTAAGGGCATGAGCCACTGCGCCCGGCCTTCTTGGATATTTTTGGTTAAAATTATCAGGTTTGGAAAATGTTTAGCTACTATTTCATCAGATATCTTCTATGTTGCTACTTCTTTAATCTCCTGAGATTCTTAATTACCTATGTATTAAGTTGTTTGCCATTGTTCAACAGTCCACTGATGCTTTGCTCACTTTGAAAAAAATTGTTTTCTCTCTTTCATTTTGGATGATATTTATTGCCATCTTTTTAGGTTCTTTAATCTTTCCTTTTCCATTGTTTAATATGTATTCATCCAATTGGGTGTATTTTTCACCTCAGGTACTATAGTTTACATCTCTAAAATTTTAATTTGAGGTCTTTGTTATATTTTCCATGCCTCTACTATTTTAATGAATAAATTGTATCGTAACTGTTTTAATGTCCTTATCTGATAATTGTAGCATCCATGTCAGTTCTTGGTTGGTTTCAATTTATTGATTCATTTTTTTCTTTTTGTAATTTCAAACTTCTTTGCATTGCTGGTAATGTTTGTTTGCGTTCAAGCCTTGTGAATTTTACCTTGTTGGATGCTAGAAATTTTTGTATAACTAAAAATTTCTTGAACTCTATTCTGGGATGTGAAAAAGTTACATGGAAACAGTTTGATAACTTTGTGTCTTGGTTCTAAGATTGGTTAGGTGGAACCAGGGCAGTGTTCACTGTAGGGAAAATTACTCTATGCTGCCTGTTGGTAATAGGTACTGTTCCTGGCCCAGTGTAAGTAATGAAAACTATTCTTTCTAATTGTTTCAGGTGGTTTTTTACCCTACGTTGGGTAGTTGCCTCAAACATACACTAATGGGTACCCTGTTGAATACTCAATGGATCCTTTGCAGATCTCAGGAGTTCTTTTTCTGTGCTGTCCCCCCATTCTGTTACTCTTGCCTGCAAATTTTAGCTGCCTTTATTTCCCTGGACTCTAAGCTTTATCTCCTCCCTTCGGGGGTTCTGCCAGGCTCCACCTCAGCTACCCTTGCCCATGGCAAGATCTGCAAACTAAAGGCAGTAAGCTGAGGCATTTTATAGGGTCACCTTTTTTCTTTACCATTTCTCAAGAATTGTTACCCTTCACTGCCTAATATCTATTGCTCTGAAAGTAATGATCTCTTACATATCTTCTTTTTGATTTGTCAACCAGTAGGGTAAATGCACCCTGTTACCAAGTTCTGCTGAGAATACAGTTTAAAAAGTATTAAGATTCTCATAAGTTTTCTATGTAGGGAGTCATATCAACTCTAAACACTAACCATTTCCTTTATTCATTTCTAATGCTCACTCTCTTTCTCTTTCTCCTCTTCCTCCTTCCTTCGTTTTCCTCCCACACATCTGGATAGGACCTCCGGTATAATGCTGAATGAAAGGGATGATAGCAGTGATTCCTGACTCCCATTATTAAAAGGGAAACACATTTCTAATGTCATTATTTGTTTTCTATAATGAAACCTTTATGCTCTTCTTCCACACTAGTTTAGAAGTAGAGATTGACAAGAGTTTCCTGCAAGCCCTTAAATGATTAACACTTGAGGACTTAACTGTTGAACAATATTTATTGTATGTCATCTTTCAAAGAACTTACCTATAGTAAGTCATGAGATGCCCACAACAAACCTAAGAGGTAGGTACTGTTATAATCCCTACGTTACAGATGAGAGACAATGAGGTTAAATAGTTTTCCTAAGGTTGTACATAATAAATGGTGAAACTGAGATTCAAATCCAGGAAATCTGGCTCCAGATCCCAGGCTTCTTCTGCACTGCACTTCTCTGCACCTACTCTTAATTAATATGAGAGCATTAAATGTAATTGTCAGTTGGCTCATTTAAATGACCACAAAGACACTTCCAGCACTTTGTGTTCACTTTTCAATTATTTATACCAGCCAAGTAACCACTATTAACAAACGTTATAAATAGTAGATATTTCCCCATAGGAGGAGACTAGGGATTAAGATTGTAGCCCTCTTGGCAGATTGATTTTGAGGAATTTTGCCTACTAGATCAAAATTCCATGATTCTTGCTAGCCCATGAGTTTTACTGGCTGAAGGCTGGGGATTGACTGTTTGCACTTTCTGCTGTCTTAATGCTTTAGTGTCCTGCCCTAATGGTTCCAATTAACTCCAGGTATTTGCTCTAGAAAAAGATTCAGAGGTTCTTAACTATAAAGTTAAAAACCAATAAAATACACACTGCTGCCTAGGAAACCCCATTTACTTTTTGATGTCAATAATTAACTTCTTTATGGACAAGTTTAAGAAACAGACCTAAGCTCATAGCCATTTGCAAAGCTGATATTTAAAGAAATGTAAAGATGCTGCTTGGAATCTTTAGGTGTCTATACCAAGAATGCAGTAATTCTATCACAAAGATTTCTTCTCTTTCCTATTGACAGATTACAGGACTAATATAAGGCCTATCTATTATTTAAATAACCCAGTTACCAGGAAATATTTGGACAAATTATAAATATCTTAATAGATTAGTAGCTGTCTTTTTAAAAGGATTTATGAACGTAATTTTCTAGCGATAAAAGAGCTGAAGTGGACTTAGGACTGATGAGAAGAATAAGGGTTTGAACCAAAAATCATGTCTTTGTGAAAGTAGGAATTTCTATGTAAGATCTGGGTGAGGTTTCTCAGTGGCTTAAATTGACCTCAGTGGTAAGGATACAAAATTCTGCCATAAAGTGTAAAGCTGACAAAGGAAAGCTGGCTTGCAAACACTTGCAAAAATCACTTCAAAGTAAAATCACTTTCAAATTGCTTATGTGTTTTTCTGACTGTGAAGTAGTATTTAGCACGTTTCAACAAAGGTCTATATAATAATATATACTAGGCATAAATTTTAAAAGACAGATAGTATTAAAAAGGACTCTGGAGTGAATCTGTTTCCGTAGAGTTATAAGTGACTTAAGAATCTAAAGGTGGATTTTTTGGAATCATTTAAAAAATCAAATCTCCGCTACTTTGGAGACCGTTTATGTGAAGGTTTCTTAGGGCCATTCCTCTGTCAGAGCTCTTTTGGAGAGCAGTATTTCTTAATTTTATTCCAGTTAGATTCACTACTATTTGAACGTTTATCCCAAATCTTACTGATAGTTTCAGTACTTAAAATTATCTCAGTCTATCAAGTCTCACTGCCCGTCCTTATTTTTCTTTTTATTCCTCTCATATGAAGAATTACTAGTGTGTCCACATTAGGGGATAATTCCTTATCTGTGGGAAGATGTGTCTTCTGTGTCCTATGTGTATGGAAACCTGATCCAGGCAGAAACCTTTGAGCAGTCGACTGCATAAACAGCTTCAGATCTGTGACAAACCTTTCCCTTCCTGTGCCATACTTATTCTTTTGTTCTTTCTGAAAGAGAACTGTTTTATAAGAAAATTCTGTATTCTCCTTATTTCTCTGTTTTTAAATAAAATTCAACCTTCCTCCATTTCTGCCAGAAAAAGAACTGTGTTCTGCAAGCTTACTTTTCCCCTACAATCTTACCTAATAAAATTCTAGTACCTAGCCTTAAAAATTCAAGTGTTCATAATTGGCAAAATGAGTCCCCCTGCCTATAGCTATAAAGGGACACATACCATTTTGTATTATAAAACTAATTCAAATAATCTTTTTTTTTTTTGAGACAGAGTCTTACTCAGTCACCCCAGGTAGAGTGTAGTGGCCTCATCACAGCTCACTGCAACCTCAGACTCCTGGGCGCAAGTGATCCTCCTGCCTCAGCCTCCCAAGTAGCTGGGACTACAGGTACGCACCATGACACCTGGCTAATTTTTCTATTGTTAGTAGAGATAAGGTCTCGCTTTTGCTCAGGCTGGTCTTGTCCTCCTGAGCTCAAGTGATCTTCCCACCTCGGCCTCCCAAAGTGATAGGATTACAGGTGTGAGCCCCTGCACCTGGCTTCAAGCAATCTTATTTGATGTAAAAATCAGTATGTCCATGAGTATTTTTATCTTGTTTTCTTTTGCTACATGGACACTTATATGAATATATAGAACTGTTAACCAACCTGTTCTCTTCTTGGTTAATATAAATCTGTCCTTCAAATTTTTATTTCAACAAATAGAATCCTGTAAGTCAAAGGTTCTCAAAGTGTGGTCCCTGGGTGTCCATGTGACCCTTTCAGGGCTTTTCAAGATCAGACCTATTTTCAAGTAATACTAAGATGTTATTTGCCTTTTAAAATTTCATTATGTTACAAGTATACAGTGGATTGTTAAAAGAAACTATATGATGTGAGATAACATAACAGGTTGGGTACAAAAGCAGATATGAGAATTCAGCTATATACCATTAAATTAAACATTTAAGAGACTTGCAAAATTGTAAGGCAGTGCCACTCTTCTCACTTTTTGTTCTGTTTTAGAAAATACAATCATTCTTCATAAAGTATGTTGTTTATGTTAACATGTAATGGGGTTTATTATTATTTAAAAATAAATTAATATTTAAATTTCTAACATAGTAAATATGGATATAACCCACATAAACCATAGCCCTTTGAGGTCCTCAAAAATTTTTAAGAGTATGAAAGGCTCCTGAAAACAAAAAGTTTGAGAACCCCTGTTCTAAGACTCCTAAGACTTTAGAAACTGTTTCCATGTCCTCTGAAAACAAGCTTCAAAAGAAAAACCTATAGTTCTCATTGGTTGTTTTAACTGATGATTTATTACCTTAGTAATATTAAATAATTTTATAATTAGCTTACATGTATTCTCAAATAGTGTAAATATTTTTGGTGTCTTCTCCTCTACCACATTCATGGAGGAGCAAATGAAAACTTATGATTTGTTAGTTTCATACATATTTGAAAAGTCTTTATTTAGATTAACATTATACTATGTGAACATTAATGAAAGAGTTTCTAGTCTATTGGTGAGATAGTCACTTTTTAGTAGTAGGAAAAGCTTTATTTTCAACGTGGTGATTTGAGGACTTTGTTGTTTGTGTGCTTTGGTTTGTTCTACTTTCTCATATCTTTTTTCTCACCTTACTCTTCTCTTGTATGTACCATACTTGTTATGGCTTTAAATTCCAATTGTATGTCTTCTTTATATAAAATGATAGAATCTCAGGTTCTAGTTAGGTGTGCCACGGGAGAAAAGGCAATGACTGAAGGCCCAAAAATGTCACTGGTGTTCCTATCAGATGGTGTCAGACTATCACAAGCTTTTACAGCAGTAGACACTTTAAATATACCACTTCCTTTTTTTCATAGGGTCTTTTATATTTTGAGTATGTTTTGAGGTTCTTTTAATGTGCCAACAATATTAGATGCCACATTATTAAACATGCCTGAAGCAACAACTTCTGGCCATATAAACAGTTTTTATAAATCTTTTTTTAGGGGTTTTATTTTCCTGGAAGGCTTTGTTGCCAATGTTTGTTGTCAATTGAATACATTAACTGCTGCTCCTCTGTTAGTCATGAGCCAGGATGTAGTTTCTGACTCTGCCCCTTTCTAGGTTCCCAAATTGTTTTTGTGGTTGGCTGAATACCCCCCTAAAGATGTCCACGTTCTAATTCCCAGAACTTAATATGTCAACTTGCATGTTATAGGGGACTCGCAGATATGATTAAGACTTGTGAGATGAGGAGATTGTCCTGGATTATTAGGGTGGGCCCAATGTAATACAAGGATCCTTATAAGATGGAGGCAGGAGAATCGGAGTTATAGAGAGAAGATGTGAGACTGACACAGAAGTCAGAGAGGAGAGAAGATGCTATTCTTCTGGCTTTGAAGATGAAAGAAGGGACCGTGAGCCAAAGAATGTAAACAGCCTCTAGAAGATGGAAAAGACAAGGAAATAGCTTCTCTCCTAGAGCCTCCAGAAGACATGAGCCTTGCTAACACCTTAATTTTAGATCAGGGAAATGGGTTTTTAGACTTCTTACCTCCAAAATAATAAGATAATAAATTCATGTTGTTTTAGTCACAGAATTTATGGTACTTTGTTACAGCAGCAATAAGAACTTAATACAGATTTTGGTACCTGGAAGTAGAGTGCTGCTATAACTTGTGTACCTAAAAATGTAGGCTGGTCTGATGATGGTGGGTTATCAGAACTTATTAACATCAGTGCCAGTAAAGTTGATATTCAACCCCCCACTGCTAAATTTGACTGGCTTTTAAAAAAATGTGTAAGGGGTTTTGGAATAGGGTAATGGTTTAGGATGGAAGAATTTTGAGAAGCATGATAGAAAAAGCCTAGATTGCTTTGAATATGCCATTAGTAGAAATGTAGATATTAGAGACTGACAGTGAGGGCTCAGAAAGAAGTGAGGAGCATGATAGAGAAAACCTGTATCATCTTAAAGAAAATCTGTATCATCTTGGTAGAAATATGAATGTTGAAGGAGCTGCCTGTGAAGGCAAATATGTGGACACTAAGGCATTGCTGGTGAGAGCTTATAAGGAAATGAGGAACATGTTATTGGAAACTGGAGAAAAAGAAGATCCTTGTTATATGGTGGCAGACAGCTTAGCTGAATGTGGCTTACAGTTTTGTGGGAAGCAGAAACTGTAAGCAATAAGCCTGGATATTTAGCTGAGATTTCCAAGTAACGTGTTGAAGATATGGTAGGTTTCTTTTTGATGCTCTTAGTAAAATATGACAAGAATGAGAGAAATAGAAGGAAGGACTGTTAAGCAAAAATTAACTGGGACTAGATAGTTTGGGGAATTCTCAGCCTATCCAGATTGTGAGAGGCGTTAAAGTTAGGAGATTCACTGTCAGAATAGTGTACTCTGGAGAGAAAGCCAAAGGTATGGCTGGAAAACCTTTTGCTACTGTTTTGAAAGGATCGAAAGGTCAGAGTACTCAATCACATAGAGGGCTTTGTGGAGAGCTTAGGCATGTGTCTCATAAATCCCCTCAGGTTTCTCTGCAGAAGCCAGGAATAGAAATAGGATTATCCAGGAAAGATCTGTGGAGGGCCCCTCCTCTAATGGAGTGAGTTGCCAAGATATACACAGGAGACCCAAAAGGTTTTTTAGAGGATTATACCAGCAGAAACACTGCCAGCTTGGACTGAAAGGATCAGAGAGAGGATGGAATGAAAGAAAGCTTTTGGACTTCCAAAATTCTACAGGCAGGAGACAGGCTGATAATAATACTCACCTGCAAACACGTGCTACTTTTCATATAAAAGAAGACTGACTCTGAAGGTAGAATGGGCCTTGGTGCAGAGGGTGGACCTGTGGGCCTCAGAGGACTATTCCCAGGGCTTCAAACCTAATGGAATATGCCTAGTTGGATTTTAAAATTGCTTGGGACTAGTGACTCCTTTTTTTTCCTCTTTCATTTTCTCCCTTTTTGAATGGGAATGCCTGTAACTATTATCCTATACCTGTCCCACCATTGTATTTTGGAAGCAGATAATTTGTTTTCTGGTTTCACAGGTCCACGGATATAGAAGAATTTCTCCCCAGGATGGATTATACCCACAGCCTCACCCTTACCTAATTTAGATGATTTATATGATGAGACTTGGGACTTTTGATCTGATGAGACTTACATGAGATTTGGGACTTGAATTGATGATTTAATGGATTGAGACTTTTTTGGATTTCGGAGTGAAATGAATGTATTTTGTATGCAGAACCAATGTGAATCTTTGGGGGCCAGAGGGTGTACTGTTGCAGGCTGGATAATGGCCCCCAACGATGCCCACATCTTAATCCCTGAAAGTTGTTATGGCCTTACAAGGTGAAAAGAGACTGCAGGTGTGATTAAATTAAAGATAGATGTTGAGGTGGGGAGATTATCTTGGATTATCCAGTATAATCACAAAGTGCCACGTAAGAGGGAGGCAGGAGACTGAGAGTCAGCAAGGGAAGATACAAAGTTGGAAGCAGAGATCAGAGAAAAGAGAAAATGCTATACTGCTTTCTTTGAACATGGAGGATGGAGCCATGAACCAAGTAATGTAGGTGGCCTCTAAAAGCTAGAAATTGCAAGGAAGTGGATTCTCCCCTAAAGCCTCCAGAAGTAAAGATCCCTACTGACACCTTAATTTTGGGCCAGTGAAACTGATTTTGGATTGCTGACCTCCACAACTGTAAGAAAATAAATTTGTATTGTTTTAAGCCACTAAATTTGTCACAATTTCTACAGCAACAACAGGAAGTGATTGAAGCTTCTTAAAACTAATACATCTGTGTTTAAAATTTTAATTATCAAATATATCAAACCTATAAAAAACTATCAGAAAATAACAGGGACCCACCATCCAGATAGAATAAAAGTTAATATTTTACCACACTTTTTTTTAGATCCCTTGTTAAAAAGAAAAAAAAATGTTACAAATATAGCTTAAGTTCACTCTCATCCCATTTCCCTTGTTTCCTCTGTAAAAGTAACCACTATTCTGAAATTGATATGTATCCTTTTGGGTCATGTTTTTGGACACATATCCCTAAAATATATATAGAATTGTTTTCTACATTTTAAAAATTTATATAAATGCTGTCATACTGTATATATTATTTTGCTCCTTACTTACACATCACAACCATTTTTGTGGTTATAAAATACTTTATTTTTGTAGTCCCCGTATGTCATATACCAAATATGGACATTTAGCTTATTACCAGTTTTTTCAATGTTACATTTCTGAAATGAGCATCCTTGTACAAATTTCCTTGCACATATGTGCAAGATTTTCTCTAGAATAGATATCTAGAAGGTGAATTACTGGATAATAAGTTACATACATCTTCAGCTTAAGTAGATACTGAAAAGTTGTGGCTGTGACACTTTAATTCTCACTAGTATTGAAGGAAAATTTCTATCTCCCTATGTCTTCAACACTTCGTATTGTTAGACTTTTAAATTTTTGTCAATCTTATGGATGCGAAATGGTATCTAATTTTAATGTCTCAGATAACTAGGGGCATTTGACATCATTTCAGTATATTGACTGGCCATTCATTTTTTTACTCTTCTGTGATTTGCCATATTATATCCTTTTCCTATTGTAGTGTTGGGTCTTTCTCATATACCTTTGTAGGACTTGTGCTTATATAATTATATACTCTGGATATTTATGTTGGTGTTATAGTTTGTAGTAAGTATCTTCTAGTCTGTGGCTTGCCTTTTCCCTCTGTTTATTGTGTATTTTTTCATATGGAGGTTTGTTTTGTCAGAAGTCCCCAAAATCACCCTCAGGCTTGATGATTTGCTAGGACTCACAGGACTTACAAAAGCTGTTATAGTTATGGTTACAGTTTATTAAGATGTGTGGCAGCATATGTGAAGTATTGTCAACCAGGGAAGCTTGGTGTCCAGGGTTTTTTATTGGGAAAGAGTCACGTAAGCACGCAGCACTGTCAGGTGTGGTTTAACCACCTGCCCTGCCACCTGCATACTCATCTCTACCTAACAGCGCCTGCATGACTGACCTCAGCTATTCAAACTACCGCCTCCCTCTCACCTGTCAAGAGCAAAAGCAGCCACTTGCCACAAATTACAATATTAGCATAAACTATCTGATCGTACTGGTACTGCATGGTCCCATGCCTCAGGCATATGAAAACAATCTCAGGCATAATAATCCAAGGGTCATCTCCCAAGAGCTGGGCAAGTGCCAGTCCCTTAGATAGTACTTTGCTGGGAATTTGCAGGGTTTCAGCACCCCAGGCTTTTTGAGTTAATTCTTTCCTGCACAGGAGGCTTATATTTTGATGTTGTCAAATTTACCATCCTTTTCCTTCATGCTGTTGTGCCTTTTTTGTTTTTTCATCTTGTTTAAGGAATTCTTTCTTATCTTGATGTCATAAAGATATTCTACCATGTATTCTCTTATGAAATTTTTACAGTTTTTTCACATTTAGTTCTGTGATCTGCTCGGAATTTATTTTTGTATGTAACACAATGTAGGGAATTTACTTAATGTTTTTCGGAATGACTAATTGGTTTTTCCAAGACTATTAAGTATTCTATTCTTCACAGATTGATAATGCTATCTCAGTCATATACCAGAGTCCAATATAAGTATGTGTCTGCTTCTAGGCTTTCTATTTTGTTCCATTGGTTTATTTGTCTTTTATATTTCTATAGCTTTATAATGCATCTTAATATTTGGTAGGGAAAGGCCCCTTCCTTATTCCTTTTCCTGAAAATTATGTTCTTTCCATATGAATTTTAAGATCAGCTTACCTTAAATCTTAAGGCCTGTTAGAAACATTGAGATTTGATTAGAATTGCATCTTATTTATAGATTACTTTAGAGACAGAAATGGCATCTTTAGAAAAATGAAGTTGGTTCATTTCTCCTTTTATCTAGGTATTTTTAATGTTTTTGAAAAAAGTCATAAATTTTTCTGTAATGTCTCATGCATATTTTGCTAGACATATTTCTGTGTGCCTGTTGCTCATGAATATTTTTAAGTTACATTTTTTTACTGATTGTGGCTGGTGTGTTGGAATGCTTGATTCTGTTGTATTATTTTTCCATCCATCCACCTTACTGACCTCTCTCTGTAGGTCCAATTGTTTGTTTATTTATTTTGTTGGGGTTTTATATAAATTTTATACAAAACATACTTAAAATGTAAGAATCATAACTGTACAGCTAAATGAATTATCACAAAGTGGTTTTAGTTTATGTAATTTGTGAATAATTTCATTTTTCCCTTTTAGTCCTTATACCTCTAGAATTTGCTATCTTTCTGTATAAAATGAAATAGTATTTCTTTTCTGAAACAATTTTACTTAAGCATCTCAGAAGCCCCATGCTCTAATTAGCTGTGTTGGATGTATAAATATAAATGCTTTTAAACTTATCAAAGAAAGGAAATTATCTTTGGAAATTCCAACAGAACTTAATAAAAAGGCCTACAGGGTGGTGATTTCACCACAGTCCAGGCATTTGTGAAATGCTGAAATGAAACTTGGTGATAAACAAATACAAATTAATTTGCTGAGACTAATATAGATACAGGTACAGAGATAAAAACACACACATCCTATGCTACTGTATTATTTCCAGTAGCCGAAACACTCAAGCCCTCTATTTAGGGCATGTCGGGTCCAGTACTGAGATATGGGGGAGGTCAAACTAAGAAAACGAAATGTTGCTTACTGTGAGCATGAAATTAAAGCAAAGGAAAGTAGAGAATCTCACAATCATGGAATCGTTTATGTTGAGGAATACATTCAGATGTTTTACCCTCTCTTCATCACACCCTCAAAGCAGTTCGAGAGTCTGCAAAACACAGTGGAAAAATACTGGGCTTGGTAGCCAATCGACAGGCTGTTGAATCCTAGCTCTTTGTGAACTGACCTTAGGCAAGTTACTGTACTTCTCAGTTTTCATTTTCTCACTGGTAAAATAGAAACTATGACATTGTTAATTTAAAAGAAATACAGTCTCTCAAAGTAATTGTTACATAGTAAATCCAGCAGAATCGTAGGCTTGCATTTCTTTATCCAGTGTGGGAAGCAGTAGCCTGTGGGTGAAGAGGAAAGTGCCAATGATAGTGCCACATAATTTGACAGAATAAATTTTAATACTTAATCTGTTTCCAAATACAAGTAGTCCCCCCTTATCCTTGGGGGATACGCTCTAAGGCCCTCAGTGGATGCCTGAAACTGCGGATAATACTGAATCCTATATACACTATGCGTTTTTTCCTGTACATACATACCTTTGACAATGTTAAACTTTTTAAATTAGTCACAGTAAGAGATTAACAACAATTATAAAATAGAACAATTATAACAATAGACTGTAATACAAGTTGTGTGAATGTGATATCTCTCTTTCTCTCTCCCTCTCCCCTTCCTATCCCCCCATCCCCCGCCTCAGTATATCTTATTGTACTGTACTCACGTTATTCTTGTAACATGTGAGGTGATAATAGAGCCTAGAGCCTGCTATTAAGTGACTCCCTGGTAGGGAACGTCTACAGCATGGATACACTGGACAAAGGGGTGATTCACATCCAGACAGGACAGTGTGAGATTTCATCATGCTGCTCAGGATGGTCTGCAATTTAAAACTATGAATTGTTTATTTCTGGAATTTTCCATTTAATATTTTCAGACCACAGCTGACCATGGGTAACTGAAACCACAAAAAGTGAAAGTGCGGATAAAGGGAGGGCACTACTGTATACAGATGGCAATTACAGCTATATCACCAGATGTATTAGTTTTCTATTGCTGCTGTAATAAATTATGACAAACATAGTGGGTTAAAACACAAATTTATTATCGTATAGTTCTGGAGGTCAGCAGTCTTAAAACCAACACAAGAGTATTGGCAGGACTGCACCTACTCTAGGGAGCTCTGGGGAAGAATCTGTTTTCTACTTTTCCCAGTTTCTAGAGACTGCCTCCTTTCTCCATGTGCAGATACAACGGCATAGCATTTTCAACTCTCTCTCTAAACTTCTGCTTTAGTTGTCATATCTCCTTCTCTAACTCTGACCTTTCTGCCTCCTCTTATAAGGACCCATGTAATTTGTAATTATTAATACATTGGGCCCACCAGGATCATCTTCCCATCTCAAGATTCCTAACTTAGTCACATCTGCAAAGTCCCATTTGCCATGTAAGATAAGATTCTTAGGGATTAGGATTTGGACATCT
This sequence comes from Lemur catta, assembly GCF_020740605.2. NCBI lineage: Eukaryota > Metazoa > Chordata > Mammalia > Primates > Lemuridae > Lemur > Lemur catta. The sequence goes on along the minus strand of NC_059155.1, from coordinate 56,459,261 downwards.
CGGGAGGGCTTTTATTCTGTCTACTACACCAAGTTAATGAATTACCAAGTAAGATACTGTTAATGGAAAAGAAGCCAAACTCTGTAAAATAATTTTAAAGAGATTTATTCTGAGCCAAATTTGAAGACCATGACCCAGAGCCATGCCCAAGAAACCTTGAGCAAGTAGACTCACTGTGGTTGGGTTACAGTTTGGCTTTATACATTTCAGGGAGACAGGGGTTACAGGAAAAGTCATAAAGCAATACATGGGGGGGCATACATTGGTTTGGCACGAAAAGGTGGGTCATCTCGAAGGTAGGGGGGCTTACAGGTTATAGGTGGGTTTAAAGATTCTTTGATCTGTAATTGGTTAAATGCATGAAGCTTTGTCTAAAGGCTTGGAATGTTTTAACATAAGGAGCTGTTAATCAGAGACAAGCCACCGGACATAGATTTGTTGTGTAAACTGAGAACCTGTAGGTTCGTCTAGCATACTCTTAGGCCTGTTAACGGTTACAAAGGATGTCTCCAAGAAGGGGGCGGGGCATGATGAGGCATGTCTGACCTCCCTCCTCTTGGCAGGCAATTTAGTTTTAGGATATACCCATGGCCAAGAGGGGGTCCATTCAGTCAGCCAGTCGAGGGGGAGCCTTAAGATTTTATTTTAGTTCATGATACCAAATTAGAATTTCTTTTGTAGATTATTTGTATTGAACAAGGCGTTACTTTCTATAGTTGTGAGATTCTTATACAATAGCTTTATTTAAATAATACTTCCAAGGAAAGATTTGTTTTAACAGAGAATAGAACTAGTTGGCAACAGTTATGAATATTTACAAGTCTCCTTATTGCAAAAGTCAACAAGTTTGACATTCTTATTAAAATTCTCAATTTAACACCTTTTAAATTCAGATCATATGAAATAATTGTGAAGCAAAATGGTTTCCACCCCTCCCACGGCTACAGGGGAGAGGGTACAGAGCCTTCATATCTTTCAAAATTTTGTTTTATTAATCGTGAAGATTTGCATTTATAAAGCTAGGCTCTGGAATTTCTTAGCTAGTTTTAAAGAAAAAGCAGGTCTGTGGCCCAGTTACGCTGGCAGAATGGAGAAAGGGCTGAAAAGGATTTTTTTTTATTACCAATGAGATTCTATACGTTGTACCTTGTAAAGTAGTTGTGAAGATTTAGCATGATCACTTTTACAAGGCCCTGACCCCCATTTGTTAAATGAGAGCAGTTTGAGTCTCTTACCCTCTTTTCTATACTTTCCACCCTTTTGTCTCTTTGCGCCAAACTCTGATAATTTCCTCTCACCCTTCTTTTAAGTTTTCATGAATTCTCTTCTTAATCTGCTGATTAAAGCTATCCCTTGAGTTTTTAATGTGGTGTACTGTATTTTTTTTCTAAAAGTTGGATTAGGTTCAATTATAGTCTATCATTTGTTATAGTTTCCTTTTGCTTGGAAATATCTTTTTTTTCTTTTTTAGTTTTAATATGAAGGGGTAGGGGTTATGGCGAGGGGTGCTCAGTTGCCTTCTTTGTTTTTGTTGAGAGAGAGTCTCACTCGCAGCCCTGGGTAGAGAGCACTGGCGCCATTGTTGATCCAACCTCCAACTGCTGGGCTCTAAAACAATCCTTCTGCCTCAGCCTTCCTAGTAGATGGGACTACAGGTGCGCACTGCAACGCCTGACTGTTTTTTTTTTTTTCTTGTCTTTGTGGTAGAGGTGGAGTCTCATTCTTGCTCACGGTAGTCTTGAACTCCTGAGTTCAAGCAATCCTCCCTCCTGGGCCTCCCAGACTGCTAGGATTACAGACGTGAGTCACCGTGCCCAGCCTTGCTTGGAAATATCTTCAAGTTTGTTATTTATTTCTTTCTCCATGAAACATAGTTGTCTTATAGTTTGTGTTGATAATCCCAGTGTTTATCAGTCCTTTTGTCAGCTGATCCTGCTGATTTGCTTCTCCATCTAATTCAAGACTCAAGGTTTTCAGGGCAGATCATGTGATCCAAATCTGAGCTGCAAAACCGGCCTGCTTTCTATTCATATTTCCCCTTAGGGGGTAGCCCTTTGAGGTCCTAGCTTGGGGGGGGGGCCTCCTGTTAGTTTTCCCAAACTGTGTAGCTTTAATCTCTGTCTCCTTTTGCTGGAGGCAGCTAAAGTTGAAATTTTTGAAATGGACAAATGCCTCAGGGCAGAAATTGCTTCACTGCTTATTTACCTCTCTAGGTTCCCAGTTGCCTAGGTGTGTTTCTCTGGTATTTCCATACTGTCACTTTATTGTTTTTAAGTAGATGTTACTTTTCTTTCTTCAAGATTTTTTTCCCCCTGTTTTCAGGCTGAGGATTTGTGCAAATAATCTGACAGGCAATTATAAGAACTAGGAAAATTTCCTCTAACTCCTTGGTACCTTTTCTTTGAGATTACTTTAGGCTCAGAATTTCTCATTACCTTTTGGGTTTTATTTCCTTTATTTTATAGAGGAAATAGCTGATGCTTAGAAAAGTAAAGATACTAGGCCAGGCGCGGTGGCTCATGCCTGTAATCCTAGCACTCTGGGAGGCCGAGGCAGGTGGATTGCTCGAGGTCAGGAGTTCAAGACCAGCCTGAGCAAGAGCGAGACCCCGTCTCTACTAAAAATAGAAAGAAATTATCTGGCCAACTAAAAATATATATAGAAAAAATTAGCCGGGCATAGTGGCGCATGTCTGTAGTCCCAGCTACTCGGGAGGCTGAGGCAGTAGGATCGCTTAAGCCCAGGAGTCTGAGGTTGCTGTGAGCTAGGCTGACGCCACGGCACTCACTCTAGCCTGGGCAACAAAGCAAGACTCTGTCTCAAAAACAAAAAAAGATACTAGCCCAAGGTCACATAGCAAATAAGTGGTAATATTGAGATTTGAACCCAGCTTTGTCCAGCCTTGAAACCTACACTGTTTCAATTTTTGTTCCTTGATTCTGGGACTTCTTTCTTTTAGGACTCAAGTAAATGAAATAAATGACTCATTTTGTTTTTCTTCCTTCGTTTTTATCCCTCAAGGTCAAGACCACCTCCCTAGCTCTTGGGGACACACACGTTTCTATGCTTCTTTCACAAGGTCCCTGTCCTGTTTCTAAGACATCCTGACAAATAAGGATCCCTTTCCACTACCCTCCCTGTACCTTTCAGAACTGAATTTAGGGATATACAGTACCCCAGTTCTAACCACAAAGTTTTATTTCCTTTTCAACTGCAGGATTTTCCACCTCAAAAGATCTAAATGAATTCCCAGCTGAATTTGGAAAGAGCTGAGGACAAAGGGACCCAGGAAGCAATCCTCTTAGGTCTGAGAAGGAGGGAGAATGACACAGGTAGGGGGTTAGAGAACTTACAGGTTAGTTGCGTAGTGTTGGGATAGTTTGAGAATTTGGGTTGGTGAATGCCCATGAGGCACCTTGACATTATGGCAAATACAGGCACTTTGGAGCCAGGCACATTTCAGTTGACTCTCAGTTCCTCTACTTGCTAACTTTAAATGATGGGCAAGTCAGTTTCCCCTCTGACCATCAGTTTCTTCATCTATAAAATTGGAATAATAATAACTATCTTTCAAGGTTTCCATGTGAGAAACAGATAGTGTATTTCAGTGAAATCTTTGTGTTTGGTACATGCTTACTAAGTGGTTGTGGTATTTATCATTATTGTTGCCCTCAAACTCTCCATTGGATGAGTGCCCTAAAACCCGGCAGGAGAGAGAGTTTTTTGCTTTTCTATTTTCTTTATGATTACCTTTTTGTTTGCACACCCAGTTGCTTCTCCTTCCTTTATTGCTTCACCTTGTTCAGCCTCCTAAAATTTAATCTCTTGCTATCTACCATCTTCCAAATCCTTGCTTTCCTCTCCTAGTTCTACACAGTCCCACTTTCCTACTCAGTTTAATCTCTTTTCATTGCCTCTGCATTGCCCTCCAAACAAACCAGTTATCCTCACATCACTTTGTTCCTCCATGTCCCTCTCCCCCTGATTTGGGAAGCCACCTGAAAATGAGGCAAAGCCATGAAATCACTGGGTTTCAGCAGGCCTTGATTTCCCAACTAATTTTCTTTTTGTCTCATTTTGTCAGCTTCTTTTCATCAAAGTTATGTTTTTTGTATTATTTTTTAACTGCTTATAGATACCTTTATCTTTTTTATGTATTTCATATTCCAAAAGTAGAGACATGCTCATTGTGAAAATTTTGGAGAACAACAAGACTTTATAAGGAAGGAAATAAAAATGATCCACAATTTCATTCCCCAGAGGTAAATACTATTAACTAATGTTTCCTTCCAGTATATACAGTTAAATATAATTTGCTAGGGCTGCGATAACTAAATACCACAGGCTGGGTGGCTTAAACAACAGAAATTTATTTTCTTAACAATTTTGGAGGCTAGAAGTCTGAGATCAAGGTACTGGCAAGGTTGGTTTCTTCTCAGTCCTCTCTTTGACATGTAGATGGCCTTCTTTTCCCTATGTCCTCACATGGTTTTCCTTCTGTGTGTATCTGTGTCTTAATCTCCCCTTCTTATAAGGACACCAGGCATGTTGAATTGGAGCCTACTCTAATGGTGTCATTTTAATTTAATTACCTCTTTAGAGACCTTATCTCTAATACAGTCATGTTCTGAGGTGCTGGAGGTTAGGACTTCAACATGAATTTTGAAGGGACACAATTCAGCCCGTAACACCTGCTTTCTTCTCTATAAATTATCTTGTAAGAATTCTCCCTTGTCAATAATAATTCTTTTACATCAGTTTTGATGGCTACGTAATATCACATCATAAAGTATATCACAATTTATTTAACCAGTTCTGTATTTTTGGACATTTTAGGTGTCTTTGTTTTTTTCAGTAATGGAAATGCTTCAATGAGTAGTTTTGTACATGAATCTTCGCATATCTATTTTCTTGGATAAATTGCTTGATGGGTAATCACTGGTTCAAAAGGTATGACTGTTCTCTGGCTCTTAATTACATACTACAAAATTGTTTTGCAGAATGTTGATAGTAATTTACATTCATACCAGGAAGGAGAATAGTCAGACAGGCATTCACTTAAACTGCTAGTAGGAGTGAGAAAGGAAAAATAAACTTTCATAGCTATTTCAATTTACATTCATTGATGACTAATAAGGTGGAATATTTCATATGTTTATTATCTATTTGCATTTCCTTTTTTGTTAACTGTTTACTCATGTTCTTTGCCCATTTATGTAGGTGGGTCTATCATTTTAGATGATAAGGTTATGATTTAGAGTGGGATCTACTCCAAAGAGGGAAATTTCAGAAAAAGTCAAATTCCAAAGAATGTTACGGATCCAGAATCCAAGGCCTACTGGACAGAGTCTCTATCGTGGAAAGACTTAGCATGTGATAGCATAGGTTAAGGAAAGGCTGTAAGAAAGCTTGGTGGGGAAGGATCTAACATTTTCCTGTTCGAGGGAAATTTGTCACAGGCACAGTACTGCCACTTGTAAGAATAATCCTACTAAAGAGAAAGGCCGTGAGTGAATTAACTGTGGAAAGGCTGAGCTAGATGTTTGTTATATACGGAAATCCTCTAGGAGAAAGAGCATAGAGGTAAGATTCACAAGACTGTAACTCTTAAAAAGGTTTTAGAATTTGTGAGACACTGGAGAATTTCTGATGGGAAGAAGCCCTACATGTATGATAAATGTTTAGTCTTTCATCAGTGTTCAAGGTTGATGCCTCAGAGTACTCATAGTAGAGAAAAACCCTGTGAATATAGTGAATATAAAGAAATTTTTAGTCATGATGCCTGTCTTACTTGCCTCCTGAGGATTCACACCTGAGAATTCACTGATTCATTGTGGTTGTAAGAATGTGGAAAGACCTTCAGGCAGAACTCGATTCTCTTTCAACACCAGAAGTTTCATAGGATAGAAAAACTTTCCCAGTGCAGGAGAAATTGCAGTGGGTGATCAAGCTTTTTCAGTCATACAAAAATTCATAGTGGACAGAAAGAAACCCTATGAATGTGTTGACTGGGAAAGGGTTTAGGACAAACTCAGACATGTTTTAAACATGAGAGAGTTCAGATTGGAGAACAACCCTAGGCTTGTAATGCATGTGGAAAGGCTTACAGATGCAGCTCAGACCTTACTAGGTATAAGAGAATTCATAGTGGAAAGAAACCTTATGCAGTGATAAATGTGGGAAAGGGTTTCCAGTGATATCAGTCCTTATAGAACATTAGAAAATTCATAGTGGAGATGGAAAGAGATCCTTGAGCGTAATGAATATGATAGTGCTTTCATCTAAAGCTCAAATTTTATTCATCATTAAAGAGAATCTTTTGCAATGAGTATACGAAAACCTTCAAACAGAGATGAATCCTTGTTCATCATCTGCAAATTCATAGTGGAGAGAAGCTCCGTACCTGTAATGAATAAGCCTTTAATTAGAGGCTAAGTCTTATTCATCATCAGAGGATTCATAAAAAGAAGGTCCTCTATGTATATAAAAAGTATGGGGGCTGGGCGCGGTGGCTCACGCCTGTAATCCTAGCACTCTGGGAGGCCGAGGTGGGAGGATTGCTTGAGGTCAGGAGTTCAAGACCAGCCTGAGCAAGAGCGAGACCCCGTCTCTAACAAAAATAGAAATTATCTGGCCAACTAAAAATATATATAGAAAAAATTAGCCGGGCATGGTGGTGTATGCCTGTAGCCCCAGCTACTCAGGAGGATGAGACAGGAGGATTGCTTGAGCCCAGGAGTTTGAGGTTGCTGTGAGCTAGGCTGACGCCATGGCACTCTAGCCCGGGCAACAGAGTGAGACTCTGTCTCAAAAACAAAAAAAAGTATGAGTATGCTTTCAGCAGGATTTCAGCCTTATTTGACAACAGTGAGAAAAATCTTTTAGATGCAGTGAATGTGGAAAGGCCTTTAATCCGAAGTTTAATCTTACTCAGCATCAGACAACACATAGTGGCAGGAATCCTATTAATGTAATGAGTGTGGTAAAGTCTTTATGAGAAAATCAGGTCTTGGTAAAAATGAAAAAAGTTTCTTAATAAAAGTCAATGAAAATAGTTTACATTATTACCTAGAAGTACACACTTACCAATGTGCCAAGCATTACAAGAACTTTACATAGTTTGTTTAATCATTTAATTCTTACAACAATTACATAATATAGAAACTCTCATCCCTGTTTTATAATGCATACGAATAACCAAAGAAATGAGGTGGAAGAATTTTCCCAAGATCACACCCCTATCATTGGAAGAGCCAGGATTTGAGTCCTAGATAGTTTATTTGTTCTGGGTTTATAGTGGCAATGTGTAAATCTTCAAGGGTGTGTTAGCCTTTTTTCATCATTGAGGAATTCATTCCAGTTCCAGAAATCAGAATTCACTCTTCAGTGAGTATTAGGAGCCTTCAGTCAGTTGTAGAATCTGGTAGGTACTCCACGTTGGGCTCTATCAAATGGATTAAGAGTTACAAAGAGTTTTATCTTATTTATATTATCCTTTTGAATAAGGATTACTTCCAATCTTAAAAAATTTCATTAATAACAAAGTTCTTTTCTCAAATGTTCACGATAATCACTTCTCAAAGTGTAGGCAATGTGGTATGGTATGGAGAACACAGGCTCTGGGATTGGCCGGGACAGTTCCATCATGAGGAACTAAGGGAGAGTTATCCAGTTCTACAAAAGGCTGAGGAGCAATGAAAGACAGACAGATGTGGTGAGAGCTTCAAGCATAGAGCCAGATCATTCTAGGAATTATAACCAGACAAGCCAAAATAAATAGAGAGAATCCGGGTCATAGGAAGTGCAGAAGCTAGGGTATATGGCATGATTTTCTCCCTGGATGGGTATAGATATAGGTTGTTTGTCTATCACCCAGTATTCAGGGGAACTACTACTTGAAATTGCCTCAGGAATTTTTTTTTTTTTTTGAGACAGAGTCTCACTTTGTTGCCCAGGCTAGAGTGAGTGCCGTGGCGTCAGCCTAGCTCACAGCAACCTCACACTCCTGGGCTTAAGCAATCCTATTGCCTCAGCCTCCCGAGTAGCTGGGACTACAGGCATGCACCACCATGCCCAGCTAATTTTTTCTGTATATATTTTTAGTTGTCCAGATAATTTTTATTTCTATTTTTAGCAGAGATGGGGTCTCGCTCAGGCTGGTCTCGAACTCCTGACCTCGAGCGATCCACCTGCCTCGGCCTCCCAGAGTGCTAGGATTACAGGCGTGAGCCACCGCGCCCGGCCTGCCTCAGGAATATTCAGTGCTTTAGCACTCAGTCAAAAATAAGTGTGACTTCCAGAAACTTAGGCTATAAGAAATATTAATAAATTGATTTTCTGCCCTCTCACTTCAAGGAGGCAGAATGGTACAGCAGGAAGAATCCAGGATCTACTGCCAGATATACCTGGGTTTATTTGCCAGTTTAACCACCTTCCTGCTGTGTGACCTTGGTTATAGTAATGAATCTCTCTGAGTCTCACTTTCCTCTTTTTTTTTTTTTTTTTTTTGAGACAGAATCTCACTCTGTTGCCCGGGCTAGAGTACCGTGGCATCAGCCTAGTTCACCGCAACCTCCTGCCTCAGCCCCCTCAGTAGCTGGGACTATAGGCATGCACCACCACACCTGGCTAATTTTTTCTACTTTTAGTAGAGACAGGGTCTTGCTCTTGCCCAGGCTGGTCTCGAACACCTGACCTTAAGTGATCCTCCTGCCTCAGCCTCCCAGAGTGCTAGGATTATAGGCGTGAGCCACCGCACCCAGCCACCTTGCTTATTTTTTAGGTCAGGATATTAATATTGCACCAAGTTGTAAGGATTCTGGATAAGGGATATGAAGTGTCTAGTACAGTGCCTGGTATATAGTCCATACCTAAAGAATATTTTCTATTATTGTTGGTTCTGCCAAGTCCTCAACCTTCTATAATACAGAGTTCCCCCACCTCAGCAGAGGAATCAATGTATTATAGCTGTGTTGTGATATTATTAATCACTTCAGACTTTGGGGCTTCTGCTAGCTCATGGTACATTTGTGTGAATTGTAAAATAGTACCTCTTCCCCAAAACACTTTATCACCCCTCCCAGAAAATTGTCATAATAAATATAAATACCTTTGATGTCCATAATGTGAATGATATCCTACAGAATCATGTGGAGTCAACTTGCACAACCTGTAGTTAGTAGGCTAAATAATGGCCCTCCAAAAATGTTTGCATCTTAATCCTCAGAACCTATAAATATGTTACCTGAAATGGTAAAAGGGGCTTTTGCAGATATGATCAAATTAAGGATTTTGAGATGCAGAAATTATAGTGGATTATTAGGGTGGGCCCAATGTAATCACAAGGGTCCTTATGAGAGAGAGGCAAGTGGGTCAGAGTTATCAAGAGATGATGTGAAGACAAAAGCAGAGGTCAGAGAAGAAAGAAGATGCTATGCTGCCAGCTTTGAAGTTGGAGAAAGGGGCCATGGATGAAGAAATGTAGGTACCCTCTAGAAGGCAGAAAAATCAATGGAACAGATTTTCCCCTAGAACCTTTTGGACTCAGTTTAGACCTCTGATCTCTAGAATTGTCAGAGAATAAATGTGTGTTATTTTAAGCCAGTAAGTTTGTGGTGATTTGCTATAGCAGCAATAGAAAATTAGTATACTGCACAACCATATGAAGCAGCCCAGTTTGGCTGGAAGCCCCAGGCCAGTTATTTGTGGCCATAAACAGTCTTGTCCAGTATACCCCCTTGTGCTATACATATATCATCATTTTGTCTATGTTTTATGTTGGTAATAAGATTTTGAAACTGTGCTCCAATAGATTTTGTTTGAGAGAGAAGTTTTCACTCTCTTCTGTACATTATCAGGGGATCTGCATACAGAAGGGATGAAGAGTTGATCCATAGTTTAAGTGTGATGTGCCTTTTAACTGATTCCTCAGGTACAGCATTTTGTTGCCAGATTTCCAGGTCTGATCCTCAGTTAGAAAGGAATATTTTCTGAATGAATTGAGACAAAACTGAAGTATAAATCAGAATGCCAATATGTGGGGTTTTGCCTTCTCTGATGATAGGATGTCTCCTCAGTGGGCAATGCTGGGTGCACATGGACAGAATTTACCTCCCAGCATAAATTTTTGCCACAACATTCCCTTACTATATGTGCCATCACTATGGTCATACTGTTGTAAAGAGTGTTTAGTAGATACTCTGCCTAATCCCATGTTAATTCTCTCACATCAACTCTGATTACTATTGAGGTCCTCCATGTGGCAGCCTACATTCCAGGAGGGGAAATAAATTTTATATCTTTTGCCAATTCCAAGTAATTGAAATAGGTTTCCATAGTATGCTGTTTTGAGAATGATTCTGACATTCAAGAGGACAATATTGTGGTTGATGACTGATGTCTGCCATAGGTAGGGGTCAGGCTAGCCTCATATATTACATTCTCACAATGACTCTTGTATTCATTCAGGAGCATTTGTTAAACATTTTGTCTATATCAGGCATTGTGATAGATATTTTGAGTAAAAATATGAATAAGACATACTCCTGATTCCAAAGGAGCTGATGTTAGTAGGAGAGACATGTAAACAAATGTACATAGCAAAATATTGCAGATGCTTGATAAAAGTCTATATAGTGTATATTAGAAACACAAAGGAAAAAATAGTTAACTCTACTCAGTGGGAGAGGGCTCCAGAAAGAAATGAATGCTTATGTTAAGTCTTGAAAGGTGTGTAGATGTCAATATAAACTATTAGGGATGAGAAATAGAAGAAGAAAGTCATTCCGAGTAGTGTCGGTATGAGCAAAGGCACATTATATGAAATGATTTAATGTTTACAGTGTGTTTATGGTATGCTCAACAAGTGTAGTACAGTTGGAACATAGAGAATGAGAGAGGATATAATGAGAAAGCGGTAGGGGCCAGATTATGGACAGCCTTGAATACCATCCTAAGAACAGTGGTGAGACATTTGGGAATTTTTATCAAGGATTAACAGAATCAGATTTGCATTTTAGAAAGATCCTGGTAGGTGAGAGTGTGATGTATAAACTGGAGAAGACAGAACTGGGTGCAGGAGACCTGTTAGAGGGCTGTTATAAGAGAAATGTTGAAATCTGGGTTAAGGCAGTGGGAATGAAATGAGAATACATATGTGCGAGAAATTAAGAACTTGGTCACTGACTTGATATAGGGGGCTGATGGATAAGAAGGAATCAAAGATGATCCCCAGTTTTCTTTCTGCTTTGGATGGCTGAGAAGATGTAAAAACCATTCTATGAGCTGGAGAGCTCAGAATGAGGAGCAGGGGAAAGAATGATGAGTTTAATTTTGAACACGCAAAGTCTGAGGCGCCTTTGGAATGTCCAGAGAAATCATCCAGTAGTCAGTCAGGAATTCATTCTGCTGCTGTGAAGCAAGTGGGATTACAGATAGAGATTTGGGAGTCATCAAGCATAAAGGTAGTGGTTTTAATTGAGGTATGAATGAGATTGCCCTCGGAGAGTAGAGAAGAGTGAGAAAAAAAAAAAAATAGGACCCTGGGCAGAATCTCAGAAATTCAGGCATTTTAAAGGAGGGCAAAGAAAACTGAGAATCAGCAGAAGAAAGGTAGGAGGGGAACCAGAGGAGAGGATTGCATTCTAGTTGTGCCCTCTGTGGCTGAGCGTTTCCCAAAGTGAATTTCCCCTCTCCTGTCTTCAGTCTCCCAGGTCTCTGACCCATAATTCCACTCTACCTTACCTTTGGGAATGGGGCTGCTGGGTCCTCTGGCAGTCATTTCTCAAATGTAAAGCTCCCCCTTGATTATTGTTACAATTTAAGAGCAATTTGGAAAAGTTGCAAAAACAGCAAATATTTGGGGGGGCTTCAGTTTCCACATTTCTGTGCTCCACCATCTTTTGATCTATTCTGTTGGCCTCATCAATTTTAGTAAATCTCAGTTCTCATCATATCCTTTCCCTCCCTGTATAATTAAAATATATTTTATTTTATATTTTTATCATAGTACATATATAGAATATAGGGTATATATTCTATATTCTAGAAAGACATATATATGGCTTAACCAAATAATAACAAAAAATAGTGGTACTTTAGCTTCGCCTCTTCCCACCATCAGGTGCAAACACTTGAAGTAGCCAACTTGCAAATATATTAGCTGTTTCTTTTGGTTTTTATCTCAGTTCTAAACAATATGGCTATACCTTACTTTTTGAGCTACTTATTTTAGAAGCTGTTGACTTCTTGTTATGGTAGATGAAGATTTAACTCTCACTTTTTCTCCCTCACTTCCCTTCTCCATTCTTTTAATATAGTTATAGCACACTTTTTGGTTAATAGTATTTATACCATTTTTTTTAATAGAGAAGGGGTCTCACTCTGTTGCCAAGACTGGAGTGCAGCGATGTGATCATAGCTCACTGAACCTCAAATTCCTGGGCTCAAACGATCCTCCTGTCTCAGCCTCGTAAGTACAGGCACAAGTTACTTGTGCAAACTTTGTTCACTAAAGGGACAAGTAGCGAATTGCAGTTACATTTCTTTTTTATGCACATTTGTATCATTTTTAGAGTTAATAATTCCCTTTCATCTATATATTTTTCTATATTCCTATCCTTAGTTTTCCCATTAGATCTATCATATGTCTATATTTTTGCAATTTGTTCAAATATGTCAGATTATTCAGAACATTTATTTTCTAGAAATCCCCTTTCTAGAGGCTTTTTTCCTTCTGATCCAGTCTGGACTATTTCTACCCCCTAATCCTGGAAGCTTTTAGGATTTCCACTTTATCCCTGATATTCTGAAATTTCATAATGATGTATAGATATTTGTGTATTTGTTGTCCTAGACACTTGGTTGATAGACTCTTCAATTTTTATATTCTTGCACTTAGGTTCTGGAAAGTTTTACTATTTCTTTCATAATTTGTGTGCTCCATAAGGACAGAGATTTTTATCTATTTTATTTCTGTGTACGTATTGCCTATAATAATGCCTGATACATGATAAACACTTCTTATTTGTTGAATAAATTAATATTTACATTTAAAATAATAAAAATAAAATAATGCCAACAAACCCACCAGCCAGGAAAAGAAGTAAAACATTATCAGTAACTTAGTGCCCTTTCCAACCACACCTTCTTGTCCTCCTCTACCTAGAGATAATACTACCCTGACTTTTGTATTAACAATCTCCTTGAGTTTGAGGTTGCTGTGAGCTGGTCTGACACCACGGCACTCACTCTAGCCGGGGCAATAAAGCAAGACTCTGTCTCAAAAAAAAAAAATCTCCTTGGTTTTCTCATACTTTTATCACTTATATGTATGTCCCTAAACAATACATTGTTTAGTTTTGAAAAAGTTGAAAAGCAAGCACAAACCTAGTTGTATGAGAAAAAGATACTGTTGTTCCTGTTAGATAAAGTCTCCCAGGAAAACAGGTTCTGGGCCAAAAACTGACTTCAGCTTCTCTGAGAATTATAAAGCCATTTCTGGAATAATTAATAAATGAGGTCATGAAATTTAGTGTTACTGATGAAAGTCCTATGTCTGTCTAATTTTTCTATTGTAGGCGACTTTTTTCTCTCTTTTTGTCAGCTCTACTGAGTTATAATTGACAAGAATTGTATGTATTCAGGGTGTATAATGTGATGTTTTGATATCCATATACATCATTAAATGATTTTTACATCAAGCTAAGTAACATACTCATCAACTCACATAATTACCTTTTTTTGTGGTAAGAATATCTAAGATCTACTCTGTTAGTGAATTTCAAGTATACAATACGTTATTACTAACTATAGTCACCATACTATACGTTAGGTCTCCAGAACTTATTCCACAAGTTTGTACCCTTTGACTAACATCTCCCCCTTTCCCTCATCCTCTAGCTGACCCTGGGTAACCACCCACCTAACTCTCTGTTTCTATGAGTTCACCTTTTTTAGATTCCGCATATAAGTGAGCTCATCCAGTATTTGCCTTTCTATGTCTGGCTTATTTCACTTAGCATAATGTCCTCGAGGTTTATCCATGTATCCATGTTGTCACAATGGCAGGATTTTCTTATTTAAGGGTGAATAATATCCCACTTTTTATATATATCACAATTTCTTTATCCATTCATCTGTCAGCAGACACGTTTTTTCCATATCTTGGCTATTGTGAAAAATGCTACAGTGAACAGGGGAGTTCAGATACCTCTTCAAGGTAGTGATTTTATTTCCTTTGCACATACCCTCAGAAGTGGAATTACTGGATCATATGGTAGTTCCATTTTTAATTTTTTGAGGAACCTCCATGCTGTTTTCCATAATGACTGTACCATTTTACATTCCCACCAACAATGGTAAGGGTTCCCTTTCTTGCCAATACTTGTTATCTTTTGACTTTTTGATAACAGCCATCCTAACAAGTATGAGATGGTATCTCATTGTGGTTCTGATTGGCATTTCCCTGATGATTAGGAATGTTGAGTACCTTTCCATATACCTGTTGGCCATTCATATGTCTTTTTTGGGAAAATGTCTATTCAGGTTCTTTGCCCATTTTAAAATTAGGTTATTTGGTTTTTGTGCTACTGAGATTATGAGTTCCTTATATATTTTGTATATTAACCCCTTATCAGATATATGGTTTGTGTATATTTTTTCTTCATCTGTGGGTTGACTTTTCATTTTGTTGATTGTTGCCTTTGTTGTGCAGAAACTTTGTAGTTTGATGTAGTCCCACTTGTTTATTTTTGCTTTTGTTGCCTGTGTTTTTGATGTCATAACCAAAAAATCATTGCCAAATCCACTGTCAAGGAATTTTTCCCCTGTTTTCTACTAGGAGTTTTACAGTTTCGAGTCTTAAATTTAAATCTTTAATCCATTTTGAGTTGATTTGTGTGTGTGTGTGTGTGTGTGTGTGCACACATGTATATAAGAATCTAATTTCATTTTTTTATATGTGGATATCCAGTTTTTCCAATATCATTTATTGAAGAGACTGTCCTTTCCCCATTGTGTATTCTTGGTACCTTTGCCAAAGATTAGTTGACTGTGTATGTATGGGTTTATTTCTAGGCTTTCTATTCTGTTCCATTGATCTATGTGTCTGTTTTTATGCCAGTACCATGCTGGTTTGATTACTGTAGCTTTGTAATATAATTTGAAATCAGGAGTGTGATGCCTCCAACTTTGTTCTTGCTCAAGATTACTTTAGCTATTTGAGCTCTTTTGTGGTTCCATACAAATTTTAGGATTTTTTTTTCTATTTCTGTGAAAAATGCCATTTGAATTGTGGTAGGGATTGCATTGAATTTGTAGATCACTTTGAGTAGTGTGGACAATTTTGACAATATTGATTATTCTAATCCACGAACATGGGGATATCTTTCCATTTATTTGTATCTTCAATTTCTTTCATTATTGTTTTATAGTTTTCAGTGTACAGATCTTTTACCTCCTTGGTTAAATTTATTCCTAAATATTTTATTGCTTTTGATACTATTATAAATGGGGTTGTTTATTAATTTCCTTTTTGGATTGTTTATTGTTAGTGTATAGAAATGCTGCCAGTTTTTCTATGTTGATAGTGCATAGCGAAACTATACTAAATTTATTTTTTAGTTCTAACATTTTTTTATGAAGTCCTTAGGGTTTCCCAAATATAAGATTGTATCATCTGCAAACATACAATCTTACTTCTTTTTTCTGATTTGAGTGCATTTTATTTTTTTCTTGCCGAATTACTCTGACTAGAACTTCTAGTACTATGTTGAATAGAAGTGGTAAGAGTGGGCATCCTTGTCCTGTTCATGATCTTAGAGGAAAAGCTTTCAACTTTTCACTGTTGAGTATGATGTTAGCTGTGGGCTTGTGATATATGGTCTTTATTGTTTTCAGATACATTCATTCCTCTTATACCTAATTTCTTGAGAGTTTTTATCATAAAAGATTGCTGAATTTTGTTTCTTCCTCTCTTTAAGATTTTTTTTCTTTTTTCTTTGAGTTCAAGAATTTAATCACAATTTACCTAAGTATGTCTTAGAATGCAAGCTCCACAAAGGCAGGAGGTTTTGTCTGTTTTGTTTGCTGATGTATCCCAAGTACCTAGAATAGTGCTAGATACATAAGTCCTCATTAGATGAGTTGATTGAATTAATGTGTGGATGCATAAATTAATGATGGGTGAATGGATAAATGAATCAGTCTTGTCTGGAGTTTAGACAACCCTTTCTGTAGCTCAGGGAAATTTTCTTTTATCATTTACTGAAGTACTTAATCCCTTCCCTCTGAAGTATTTACTCTTTTCTCCTTTAACTCCTCATCCACCTACCCATATTCACATGTTAGGTCCCTTGGCACTATCCTCTAAATATCTTATCTTGTACCTCATTAAATCTATTGCTTGATTTTTTTTCCTCAGTACTTTGATACAAATCTTGCACTTCATTTTCTAGTCCAGTAATTCAGGGCTCATTGGTGACATCATTTTTCATTTTATTGTTTAATTGGAATTTTTTTTTAAGCTTTGAGCTCCAGAAAATTTTTGTGTGTTTGTGTGTGTGTTACACTTGACTTTCCTCAGGTGTTCTTATTACTTTATAGTCATGCTTTCACTTATCTTGTCCAATAGTTTTGTTTCATTTCTCTTTGACTGCTGAGACCATTTTTGTATGTTTGTTTTTATTAATGATTACTTTGTGAGCCCTGATGTAGACTGGAAAACGTATATTGGGGTCAGTGCCACTAGAGCACCAAGTATGTATAGATAAGAAAGGTATTGCTATGCAAAAGAGGTCACTTGTGAATTCCACTCCAAGCACTGCTTTATTTCCAGAGAATAGTTGGCATTTCTTTACAATACTGATTGTCCTATGATAAAACTGTGAAAATTGCAGTATTTGGGCCTAGTCACCTTGGATACAAATTGTACTCTGAAATATTGTTCTTTCACTGAGAACAGACACAGTATTTAAGTTTATATGCAAGGGCTCAAAAGCTAGCACGAAGCTAGCTAAGAAAAAGAAAAAAGAAAGAGCTAAAATGGCTGATATAAATTTCCACGTAACTTGTTAACAAGAGCGTCTTACCAAATTCTAATTTTTTTTATTAAAGTGTTTTTTATCCCTTAAGAAATGGCTCGCTAATATATAATCGGTCTTTTTTAGTAAGGCTTCCATAACATCTGGATGAATGTCTAAAGCATTTCATATAAAGGTATGCCACTCCATCCATGAAAGAGCTCTTTTGGTTATGCCCTCCCTGAACTTATCAGTATGGCCAAGGAAGATATATCTGGTTGGTGCCTGCTCCCCACCATCCTGATAGTTTTCATTCACCTACTGTACCATGGTTACTCTACCCATTTGGAATTTGAATCTCTAGTCCAGGGAAACCAGGAGTCTAAGGTAGTGGCAGTATAGTTTCCTTGTTTAGACCTGATCTTAATTTTTACCAGTGTTTGTCTTAAGTGCTAATCAGAAACAAACTCCATCCAGAAACCTTTCTGTGGTAAAACATGGATAATGCAGTAAAGAGAATTTATACAATTTCAATGGTACATTGTGTGGGCGTTGTAAGGGATCAATAAATAACACTCCCCTTCCCTGGCTAGGTTCAGAACCAATTGAAATTGAAAGATGTAGGAATCAAATAAATGAAGATCAAAACATCATCTTCCTTATGGATAAAACTTTAGGGAATATGGTTTTAGTGTAGACTTCCTAATGCTGAACCCCCAAATTAAGCAGATTTACCCAGACAATCACCAGCAATGCTGAAAAACCACAAGACTCCAAGCCAAAAGTGGGCCCCCTTGTTGCATGGCATGTTCTCTACAAGCACACAGATCCCTGGCAGAAAAGCAGAGAGCAAGGGCCTAAGCCAAGCATATGCAGATGTTTCTTCCAAACGTACTAGTCACATAACTCATTCCTCCTCCTGTGGGCAGAAAAGCAGGAGTGTTAGTCTATTTGAAGTTCTTCCACTTAGAAACATGAGAAGTAAAGATTAAGTGTACCCTCTAACGTAGCTCAGTGATATATTCAGTATTGCCATTTGCTTGAACCTGTCTATCTCTTCAGGACCAAAAATATCACAATTTTGCTGTAACCAAAAAAGTATTAGGATATTTTAGGAACACTAAAATACAGTACAAATACCTCAACTACAAAGTATCATATTAATGACATATTGATAGCACATTTTAAAAGCCCATCTAAGTGCTATAACAAAACATGAAGAAATGCTTCTTAAAAGCAAATGTACCAAAAGGAATCCATTCACCACTGTCTACCAAGTGGAAACGCCAAACATTATACCATTTGAGCATGATATGTTCCTCCATGTAACACTTGCTAGAACTCTGGAATGAGGCTTCAGGTGAGTAATGTCTCTATTATATCTGGGTTCATGAAAGATCCACACATCAGAAAAGTGTGTGCATGTGAGACAGAGAGAGGGAGGGGGAGGAGAGAAGAGAAGAGGCAAAGAAATGAGAATGAGATTGTAGGCGATGGGCACCACAAGTGTAAAATTCTGGATGATCTATGTCCTATGTTTGATGGAGAGATGGGAGAGTATTGTGTGACAGTGAGATAGTGGAAGTATGTGTGATAATGATGGCAATGAGGACAGTGTAATGGTGGTATGAAATCATTGTTGGTATGAAATCATTGTTATAATGAAGACAGGGCAATGTGAGTGACAGTGACAAGAAGAGATCAGAATGTATATGTGATAGTGATAGTTATGGTCACAGTGTATGGGATACTGTGGAAGATGAGAATTGTGCATATGTGTGTATATGGTTGTGTGTGAGAGAGTGGGGAGGAAGAAGATATAACAGTAATAACACACTGGGGTCATTGTGTGTGTGAAAGTGTAAGTGGGGCATTCTGAGTAATAGGATGTAGAGGGAGAGTGGAATAGAGAAAATATAATGTGAAGTGCAAGATAGGTGTAAGATGGAGGTGATAGGGTTAGTGTGTGTCTGTGTGTGTAATATGAGGGGAAATGAGAAATGCATCTATTTGTGAGGACAGATGGATACAATGAGCATGCATGATCATATTGAATGAAAAAGTGTGATAATTTGAAGTGTGGAAATCATGAGTGTCTGAATAGGGTTATTGAATAAAGTGTATGATGGAAAAATGCAAAGAGTTTCTGAGTGTCAGTGAGGAATGGAGATAGTATGTGTGTGAAAGCACACATATCCATATGATATAGATATTGGTTGTGAATAAGTACTGGTTGAAGGGCGGACGGGTAGGATGGGGGGAAAGTGTTCCCAGAAGAGGAAACAGTGTGGACAAAGGCACTAATGCTCTATTCATTTTTAAAATTTATTTCACTTAGAATATTTTCTATCATTATGTCTTCAAGTTCACTAATCTTTGGTAATTAATTCCATCTAGTATTTTTTCATCTCATGATATAGAGATGGAATGAGAATGTGTGAAAGGAGATTTGGAGGATGCTACAGGT
Organism: Lemur catta; assembly: GCF_020740605.2. Taxonomy (NCBI): domain Eukaryota; kingdom Metazoa; phylum Chordata; class Mammalia; order Primates; family Lemuridae; genus Lemur; species Lemur catta. The sequence goes on along the minus strand of NC_059155.1, from coordinate 56,439,776 downwards.
TTCATAGTGAAGATATGGGCTGTGTGTATGATGGTGGGTGTGGTTAGACACTGTGATAGTATAGGGATTGAGTAACTGTGGGTGTGACTATGTGAGTGATGGGGATGGTGTCTGTGATAATGGGAGTTGATTAAAGCTAGTCATTTTTGACAGTGGGTGGCATGGGTACCATATCTGTTTGGGTCTAAGGACACTGTATATATGATAGTACAGGAGAGGACTGTGTGTGTTAGTGAGATTGATAGGTAAAGTGTGAATGGGATAGTTTAGAGAATTGGGACAATGTGTGGAGATCATAATTTATAAATCAGTCATGATCATATGAGTTATAGAGGGAATCATGTGTGAATGAGATAATGTGTTAGAGACTGTGTGTGTGTGTGTGACGAGAGAGAGAGAGAGAGAGAGAGAGAGAGAGAGAGAGAGAGAGAGAAGTTCATGTTTTGGGATGGGTTTTTGGAATTGCATTTGAATATGAGTAACAAAGACCTGAAAATTAGTTGTTTAAAATAATTAGGGATATCTTTCTCTTAACCTGAAACAAGTCCAGTGGTAGGAAGTCCAGGACTTCCATGATTTTATCAATGTCTCTGGCCCCTCATATTTTCTTTTTGTTTCATGGTCATTGGCATGAAGATCCTATCTTCCAGGTGCCTCCTGGTTGCAGGATGTGTGCTGCAACTCTAGCCATCGTTTCTGTGTTCCAGGTAGGAAGAATGTTTCTGTGTTCCAGGTAGGAAGAATGAGGAAGAGGAGAGAACAAAATACCTTGTCAGTAGAATTAGTCTCCTTATATGGAGGTTTCCCCAAAATCCTACTCAGTTGCTTCCAAATACATCCCATTGGACAGAACTATGACACACAGCCACCACTCTCTGCAGCTGGGAAAATTATAATGAAAATCGAGTTTATCTAGTAAGGAAGAAAGGATGTTGGGTCGGATATAGCCAGTAGAGAGTGAGAGGTTGAAGATACGGGGGAGAGACTATAACCAATAGATCAAAATCCCAGAGGTGAGAGATACAAATGTGACTCAGGGTGCAGGGGCACTGTATGACTGGCAGAGTTTGAGATGCTGGGGATAGCATAGTAAGCAAAAATGGACATGTCTCTGCCCTCATGGAACTTACTGTCTTCTGAAGAAGACAGACTAACATTAATCACAGACTCAAATATACGTGAAGTTGCCACTCTGATAAGTGCTGTGGAGGGGAAGTATATGGTTCTGTGAATAGGTTTAAAGAGGCTTTGACCTAGTCGGGGAGGTAAAGGAACAAGGAAGTAATGATGGAGATGAAACCAAAAGATAGATTCAGAACTGACTGGTTGAAGGGTGGGTAGGTGGAATGGGGCAAAAGTGTTCCCAGAAGAGGAAACAGCATGAACAAAAGCACTAATGCTCTATTCATTTTTAAAATTTATTTTATTTCATTTAGAATATTTTCTATTGTTATGTCTTCAGGTTCACTAATATTTAGTAATTAATTCCCTCCAGTATTTTTTTGGACCTTATTAAATGTATCTCATATTTTTACTTAACATGACCATTCTTTCTTCTAGCTTTTTGGATACATGGAATATAGTTGTAATAACTTCTAATGTGCTTATCTGCTAATTACAACATCTGTGTAAGTTCTCGGTCAGTTTGGATTGATTGATTTTTCTCCTCATGATGGGTTATGTTTTCCTGCTTCTTTGCATGCATGGTTATTTTTTATTGGATCCCAGGCATTATGAATTTTAGCTTTTGGTAAAATTTTAGTGAATTTTTGCCTTTTGGTGCTAGATATTTTTATATTCCTATAAATCTTCTTGAGCTTTGTTCTGAGATGTACTTATTTGGAAGTAGATCTTTTCAAGTCTTGCTTTTATGATTTGTTAGACAGGACCACAGCAGTGTTTTGCATAAAGCTAATTATCCCTGACTGCTGAGACGAGGCCAATATGAATACCCCTTGCCACATGAATTATGAGGTTTTCACTCTAGCTGGTGAGAATAGGCATGGTCTCCAGACATGTTTGAGCTTCTGAGACTTGTTCCCTCTAATCCTTTCAGAAGGTTTCTGCCCCCAGCCTTGAGTAATTTCCTTTTGTAAATTCACTGATCAGTAGTCTGCAGAATACTTAATGGCAATCCTTCCAAGATCTCCAGGGTTCTTTCTTTATAGCTCTCTCTTTTGGGGTTCTCTATTCTGTGTACTCTAGCCACCTTGGTCTTTCATTTCTTTCATATCTGTCACCTCAATTCAAGGAATCCCCTGGACTCTGACTGCATTCTCCCTCATTGCTCCATGAACTGGAAACTCTCAAGCAGTGGGGCCTCACCTCATTTCTTCCCCATCTCTCAGGGGTTACTGTTCTTCATTGCCTGATGTTCAGTGTCTTGAAAACAATTATTTCTTATTTCTGTCCATGTTTTTAGTGTTTTTGTCAGGTTGGAAGGCAAATCTAGTCAGTCCCTGGCTTGCCTCTTAGGAAATTATATAGTGGAGGTCTGTGAGATAATTCTGTTCTTGTCTTTACAGTTGTTTGATCGTCTCACTAATGCCAAGTATCAGAAATAAGTGACAGTTAAAATTTTTTTTATCAGATGAGAAGAGCCTAAGAATAAAGAATGTATTCAAAATCAGAGATTTGAGGAAGAATTTGGATCACAGGGAATGTGGCCATGTTCCAAGGTTAATTCTTGTGACTCCGACCTTAAAAACTTTTGAGTATAAAGACAAATTAGGAAAGCAGATTTGCCAGGCATGGTGGCTCACACCTGTAATCCTAGCACCTGGGAGGCCAAGGGAGAGGATCGCTCGAGGTCAGGAGTTCAAGACCAGCCTGAGCAAGAGCAAGACCCCATCTCTACTACAAATAGTAAAAATTAGCTAGGCATGATGGTACACACCTGTAGTCCCAGCTACTCGGGAGGCTGGGACAGGAGGATCACTTGAGCCCAGGAGTTTGAGGTTACTGTGAGCTAGGCTGACACCATGACACCTGTCCAGACAACACAGAGTGAGACTCTGTGTCAAAAAAAAAAGAAAAAGAAAAGCAGATTAACTTCCCTTCAAAGGATAAATGTTTAAGGCTTGGGATGGATATTCACAGGATTAATTCCCAGCCAGGGGACTTCCAAGACTATAGTAAGTGTTAGAGTAATTGTGCTCTAATCTCAGATACTATCCTACATGGGGATGAAACCATACACAGGACAGGTAGCCAATGATGTGGATCACATTACCATACCTTCAGCCCAATTTCAGAGATTATAAATTACCAAAAAAGGCCATGATGGTGAGGAAACATGGGCAAAGAGCACTGAAGAGCCTTTAGCCAAGCTTCAGATCTTATTAACATCAGAGAATTCAGAAGAGTTTTTAAATTCAGAGATAAACCCTATGAATGTAGTGATCATGGATGGTCTTTCAACCACAGTTCAAACATTCATTATTGTTGAATATATACTGAAGCCATAGGAATGCAGTCAGTGGAGAAAGCCTTTAAGAAGCCAAACCTGAGTAATCATCAGAAATTTCAATCTGGAGAGAAACTGTTGAATACACAAAATGTGATGCTCCTCTCTGTTCTTATCCCATGCAGGCTCTCCCAGTCTATATAAGTGATTCCTTTGCATCCCTCCTTACATGGCTTTGGTGAGGGAGTTGCATGCACCGTCCCTTCAAGTTGAAAATGTTCTTCCCCAAGCCAAGGACTCACAACACTGTAAATTCTTCTAATTCTCTCTAGCCTTTTGCGTACATTTGGGCTGAAAAGAAATGGAATGAATATCAGTAGCATGACTAGTCTGCTATCCCTGTGTAAGCCTATAGGATTGTGTTTGGAACTCCTTGTTTGCTCTCTTTAGAATGTGGAGGTACCTGGTGCCTATTTATTTTAGCTGTGTAGCTTTAGCCAAAATTCTGAGGAAACTATACAAGTTCCATTCATTATCCTGTTAAATTTATATTTTCTTATTTAATATTGTAATAGAAGTATGCTTCTGTCTCTAAGAACATCTAAGTAATTTAGATTTTTTTTATTGGTCTAAATTTAGAGCATAGTCTTCAAAGGTAGATTACTGAGAAAGTATATTATTTTAGGCCTAAATATACATTTTTTTAATTGTTTTCCAGGAGAAGGAGTATTTATTTGGCTTTTCAATAGCAAAGGGCATCTCTAGCATTTAAAAAAAAAAAAGAAGAAGGAAATGCAATGGAAAAGAAAGTAATGGATTATGCTTTTTCCTAGATCAAGAATTTATTATAAACAAGACTAAGAGGTAAGCTACCAACTAAAAAAAAAAAAATGTTTGCAACAAACGGTGACAGATACAACGTTAATATCCTTAATGTACAAAGAACTCTCATAGCAGAAGTACAAATGTCTCACAAACACTGAGAGTGTGTTCCCTTCATTAATAATAAAAAATATAATTTAAATCAATTAAATACTGTTTTATCAAACTGGCAAGGATATCTTTAAAGCAAATGCTCAGCACTATCAAGGATACATGAGAACTCTTCTGCATTGCTAGTGCTGACAAAAACCTTTCTGGAAAGCATTTTGGTATTATTGAATAACATCCTTAAAATAGTTCATTCCCCTTTGACCTAGTAATTTCATTTCTAATAATATACCATAAGGAAATAATTAAGAGATATGCACATAGGTTTTTTTGGGGAAAAAAATCACTACCATGATAACCTAATGAACAAAAATAAATAGAAACATTTTTGTTATTTAGTCTAGTAGATAAATTTATATGATGGGATATTACATGGTTATTATAAAGAAGTTTGCAAAGGCTTTTTTATGTCATTGAAAATGTTATTCAAAATAATTGTGATAGAAGATTATGTACAAGTCTCAGATGAAGTATGTTAATTACAGTTGTACATGTGCATGTGTATGTGTGATGGTGGAGTTAGTATGGACCATTTTCCCAACATTTTTCAAATGATCTTTATTTTATAAAATGAAATCAGGAAATGTCATAAGTTGAAGTTTGTGATGACTTTTCTGGGTCCACCTACATATCTGTTATAATTGGTGTTCATGCCCCATAATTCTCAAATTTAGTGGTTTATAAGTTTTATATCGATGCTGAACATTGAGGACACATGTGGCACTAAATCATATACCAAGTCTCTCAGAGCACTGAGGTGTATTTCAGAATTTTCCAGTGCCAATGAAAGAGGGTCTATGTCACAAGATACGAAGAGCCCACGTGGTAAGATTATCTGATGAGATATCAAACAAACATCCCCAAACTGTACATTGCAGGCTTCCTCCTCTTGTCTCTTCTGGCAATCTGCTTATTAATGGAATGTGAGTTGCTATGATAGTGGGAGTGAGGAATTAACTGGAAGGAAATTGTGCAGTACAAAGAAAGATCTATTTAAGTCCATGAGAGAATGCATTTGATGTAATCTTAACATGTCACTTTGCCTGCTCTCATGATGCAAATTGGCACCAAAAACCCAGTAAAGTTTCTTAAAATTGTGGAAGTCCAACTGGACTCAGTTTTCTTTACATTGGACTGAAATCCATCAGTCCTTGAAAACAGATAATACATGTGTTTTTGCTCATAATTATTTCCCCAGCACTTAACACGATGCCTAGCACCTAGTAGGCATACTTTAAAAACATTTTAAAATTCTTACACATACGTAAATGAAGATGATAAAATCAGGTTGGCTTCAGTCCAGAAACCATGGAGGAGGGATTTAAGAATTCTGAAGTGTTAATTTTGAAATATTATAAGCTTTATTTTGGGGCCTTAATATATATTATCAATGCAGAGGCTTCAAGAAGAAACCATTATTTCATATGATTATTCTGTCATTTACTTAGAAAGGGGTGTTATAATCTCATGCTATAATTTTGGTTTTATTATTTTTTCTTGCATGGCTGTTAAATTGTGATTTACATATTAACCTGTTTACATTATATAGTGAATTTTTAATCTCAAATAATGTTTTGCCTTGAAGTACTATGTCTGATATTAATATTATACATCATCTTCTTTTGTTTATTATTTGTGTGCCAAAACTTATTCTATCTTTTTATTTTCATCCTCGTTGTAACTTTACGTTTGGGATATTTCTCTTGTAAATTGCACGTAGCTATTTAATAATGGAAAGATATATTGTATAAATTTCCTTTGATTATATTATCCCAAAATATTTTGTAATTGCAGGTTTGATTTCCTGTTTCAAGAAAAGCTTCATTTATTCTTTCTCCAATGCTCTTTTTTTCTTTATGTACTTCCAAGTTTCTGCCCTATATCATTTTCCTTCTGCCTGAATAAAATCTTCTAACATTTCTTGCAGGGAAGGTCTACTGGTGATAATTTCATTCAGATTTTGTTTGTTTGAAAAAGTCTTTGTTTATCCTTTTTTTTTTTTTTTTGCTTCTCCTTAACTTTTGGATCTTTTTCTATATGTAGAAATCTAGGTTGGTGGGTCTTTTAACAGTTTAAATACTTCACTCTTCTTGCTTGCATGGTTTCTGACAAAAAGGCTGATATAATTCTTATCCTTGTTTCATTATATATAAGTAAGATATCTGGTGTTCTCTGAGCTGCTTGGATCTACAAGTTGGTGTCTATCATTAATTTTGGAAAATTCTTAGCCATTATTAACTTGATATTTCTTCTCCATTCTCTCTTCTGATGTTCATCTATGAATATATGATTGTAGATTTTCCTGTCCCTCAAGATTTCAGGGAAGTCATTGGTTTTTGGTTTGTCCAGCTTTTTATCTTGCTATTGGTGCCTCACATTGATTCTTCAGGGAAGAAAAGCATAGAGGAATAAGGAAATCCATAGATACTGTAGGTTCCTGAAAAAAAAGAGAGAAACCCTAAGCCCCTTATTCCAGGGATAGGAAGAAACCCCAGATAGATTTATAAGAACCTCAAGCAATGTAGCCTTGTGTCTCACTTCCTTGGTAAGGACAGAAGAAAAGACTGCAAAATAGAAATGTCCATGTGGTGTCTATAGGCATTCTGAGCCTTAGGCCTTCTCACATGGTTTCCCTTATTTCGGGGTATCATGGGAGTATGTATATGTGGGAGAAAGACAGCCTCACAGAGATTAACAGGCCCCAGCATGGTAGGAGCAGCAGAATATTACCTATGTATATGAGTGCTATATGATACCCACAGAGAGAGTTGGACCCAAATGGGCTTTGCAATAAAGAATGAAGCTCAACTGAACAACTGCCTGTCTTGGACAGACAGTGGTGAACAAATACAACACAAATGCCAGCGTGGATATATGATACTAAACAGATATTACCTATCCTGATGTTTTGACACTATTTAAGATCCCCAGAAATTAGACACAGCCCCAAAGCAAAGGATGAGAGAGACTCCATACTGCTGGAGATTAAGTTTCAACCACTCAGTAGAATGGAAACTTGACATCAAATTTATGTTGAGTTGCAGAGAAAAAAAACTTACATTTCCTACACACCTGAGTTTGTCATATGATATTCATACCTGCTGAACACTCAGCAGCATAAAGTATGTGAAAAATACTGAGTATCCCAAACAAATTTATCTACTGAAAACATGGGGTATGTGACTCTTTTAGTTGAAAACCATGGTGGTCTTACCTCAAGGCCAGAGAAACATGTGAGAAATGACATCTGGCATTTTGGTGGGTAGCAATATAAAGGGAACTAGGTATTTGAGGAGAGGAAAGGAGAACTAACGTTCAGCATTCTTCTCTGCAGAATGAAATCATTGTCACTAGTGAGATGTGATTTCACTTTATTTCTTCTTCTTCCTGTCCCCATCTCTCTTTCTTTAAACACTTCTCTTTTCTCCCTAGTTACTAATATTTCCTCTACTCCCTCCTTTCTCTTTTTCTCCTTTCTCCTTGTTTATTTTCCCTTCCTCTTCATCTACTCTTTAACTCCTTGTCTTAGTCATTTTGGGCTGCTATAACAGAGTACCATAGACTGGGTGGCTGAAACTACAGAAATTTACTTCTCACAGTTCTAGATCCTGAAAAGTCCAAGACCAAGGCACTGGCAGATCTGGTGTATGATAAGGGCCCTCTTCTTCCTGGTTTGCCGATGGCCATCTTCTCACTGTGTCTTCACAAGGTGGAGAACAGGGAGAGAGGAAGCAAGCGTTCTCCTGTCTCTTCTTATAAGGACACTAATCCCATCATGAAGGCTCCACCCTCATGACCTGATTACCCCCGAAAAGCTCCATCTCCGAATACCGTCACATTGGGAGTTTAGGCTTCAACATCTGAATTTGGTAGGGACGCAAACATTCTGTCCATAGCACTCCTCTATCTACTCCTGCCTCCCTCTCACACCCCTCCATCCTATGTTCTCTTCTCCCTTCTATATCCTACTTCCTTATTCTCTTTCCTTCTGCTTTTCAACTTCAACTTAGTACCTATTATTTCTCCACTCATACTTATTTTTCCTTATCTTCCTAATTCCATTTACTTCCAACTGCTATTTTCATTTATCCTTTCTCTTATTCCTATTTTCTTCTTTCTTTTCTTCCTCTCTCTCTACCTCTTCATCCCCTCTTTTCTACTTGACTCTTCTTTCTCCATTTTTCCATCTCTCCATGCTCCCATCTAACACAATGGTGAAAAAGTGAGAAAAAGAGAATAAAATGGAATAAAAATGTACTTAAAATGGTAGAATCAACGGGAATAAGTGATGGATTATATTAGGGAATAAGGCAGAGAGAGGCGTTATGAATAACACAAAGTAAAATAGGGAAAGAAAGAAACTATTAAATATGATTTTTTTAAAACTATAGAAAAGTGATAATCATTCTGATAGGTGAAATGGTAAAGACTTTTCAGAAAAAAGAAAGGGATGTTACTGATATTATTACTCAATAGTGTTCTTGATGTTTTCACAAATCATATAAGGCAGGACAACAAAATAAGTGCTATATATATTGTAAGAGAAGTGATAAAATTATTTATTTTCCTTATAGTATGATTATCCATTAGGAAATCACAATGATTTAAAAAAAAAAACACTAGAGTTGAGGACTTCTGCTTCCAGAAGGAAGGGGCAAATGGTATAGATGTATTTTTACCTTTCATTCCTGGACATAATATATAAACCAAACATAAGAAGACCTTGAAAGCTGAAGAGGAGAAGATATATTCTCTAGGGAACTTTGAGCCCAAGGAACAACGTGGAGGTAAGTTTCCTAGAGAAGCTGGCAAACTGGAAATACTAAAGGGTGCAAACAGAAACAATAAACCAACATAAGTCTACTTTCTCTCTATCCAAAGAACACACAGCCTAGCAAGACAAAAAAAATTTAGATAATAACTGCCCTATTCTAGCCTTTAAACAGCAGAGGAAAGACAGTGGCCTCACTCCCACCAGCAAAGGCCAGTTAGAGATCCTAGACTTCCACTCTTACCAGCCTGTAATGAGATCTACAATTCCCTGACAGAGTGATAGAGTGAATGGAGAGTGGGAATAGCCCAGTCCCCTCAGTGTTAGCAGCGGCCTTGTGGGGAGCCTGGAGCTCCACCCCTAATGGGTGATAATGAGGTTGTCCTCCCCCTAACCAATGGTATGGTATCAAGAGGGCGCCTAATGAACAATCAAGATTTTTATCACCACCTAACAGTAACAATGACACCCATCCACCAGTGGTCTCACTGGGGGCCATTTGGAGAGAAGTAAGTAGGCACCCAAGTCTATTCCAGAGTGGTATTGGTAAAAGCTTAATATGGAGCTGGAACTCTCACTTAGCCCACAGTAATAGGGAGCCCCTCTTCCCCAGGTTTCAGTAGAGGCTAAGTGGGGGATGTGGACTTCTACCCACATGTGGTAAAACAGAAGATTTAAATAAGATATGCAAAGTATCCAGGATTCAATTGAAAATCACTTGTTATAGTGAGAACTGTAATAATCACAACCTGAATGATGAAAGACATCCACACACACCAACATCAAGATCACACAGGTACTTGAATCATCTGACAAAGGATTTTAAACAGTCGTCCTAAAAATGTTTCAGTGAGTAATTGTGAACCTGCTTAGAACAAATGAAAAAATTAAAAGCCTTGGCGAAGAAATAGAAAATCTCAAAAAGAAATAGAGATATAAGGAAGAATTAATAGGAAACTTAAAAACCAAAAAAAATCAATAAATGAACTTTAAAAAAGTCAAACCTCAGTAGATGAGCTCAATAGCAAAATAAAGATAACATAATGAATCAGTGAACTTGAAGATAGAACAATAGAAATTATCCATTCTGAGCAAAGGAAGACAAAATAGACTGAAAAATAAAAATAAACAGCTTTAGGCACTTGGATTATTTAAAAAATTTAAATATGTGTTGTAGTCACAGAAGAGTCCCTCTGACTGAAGTCTCTCTGACTGAAAAAGTGTTCAGAGATAGATAGAATGGCTAAAAATTTCCTAAATTTGGGAAGAAAAAAAGAACAATCCCACAGATTCAAGGATTCAAGAATCTGAGCAAACCCTACACAAGATATGTCATTTTCAAACTTCTAAAAGCTAAAGATAGGAAAAAAATCTTGAAAGCCACCAAAGAGAGACATGATACTTTACCTATGGGGAATACCAAAGCAGTGACAGCAGATCTCTCATTAGATACCATGGAGGCCACGGCATTTTTCAAGTGCTACAAGAAAAGAACTGTGAACCCAGAATTGTACCCAATGAAAATATCCTTCAATAATGAAGAGGAAATCAAGACATTTGCAGAAGAAACAAGTATTAGAGCAACCCAGTAATAGAGGGTAACTTCCTCAATTTTATAGAAAGAAATCTACATTAAAGCTTCAGCTAGCATCATACTTAATGGTGAGAGACTGAATAAAAGCCATTTTAACTAGGGTGAGTGATATCTTATTGTGGTTGTGATTTGCATTTCTCTAACGATTAGTGACATTGAGCATCTTTTATATACCTGTTGGCCACTTGTATGTCTTTTGAGAAATGTCTGTTCAGATCTTTTGGCCATTTTTAATTGGATTATTTGGGGAGGGGTGCTATTGAGTTGTTTGAGTTCCTTATATATTCTGGTTATTAATGCCATGTCAGTTGAATAGTTTGCAAATAATTTCTCCCATTCTGTAGGTTGTCTCTTAATTTTGTTGATTCTTTCCTTTTAGCATGATGTGATCCCATTTGTCCATTTTTGATTTGGTTGCCTGTGTTTTTGAGGTCTTACTCAAAAACTCTTTGTCCAGACAAATGTCCTAGAGCATTTCTCCAATATTTTCTTCTAGTAGTTTCATAGTTTCAGGTCTTAGATTTAAGTCTTTAATTCATTATGATTGGATTTTTGTATATGGTGAGAGATAGGTCCAAAAGAAGGGAAATCAGTATATCAAAGAGATAGCTGCACTCCCATGTTTATTACAGCACTGTTCACAATAGCCAAGATATGGAATCAACCTAAGTGTCCATCCACAGATGAATGGATAAAGAAAATGTGGTACATATACACAATGGAATATTATTTAGCCATAAAGAATGAAATCCTGTCATTTGCAACACATGGATGGAACTGGGGTTAAGTGAAATAAACTGTGCACAGAAAGACAAATATGACATGTTCTCACTCATATGTGGGAAGTAAAAGAGTTGATCTCATGGAGGTAGAGAGTAGAATGATTGTTATCAGAGGCTGGGAAGGGTAGTGGGGAGGGGAAGATAACAAGGGATTGGTTAGTGGGTACAGAAATACAGTTAGATGGTAGGAATAAGATCTAGTGTTCATTGGCACAATAGGGCAACTATGATTCATAATTTGTTATGTATTTCAAAACAACTAAAATAATGGATTTGGAATGTTCTCAACACAAATGATAAATGTTTGAGGAGATGGGTATCCCAATTACCTGATTTGATCATTACACATTATATCCATGTATCAAAATATTGCATGTACCCCATAAATATGTCTAATTATATAACCATAAATATTAAAAATATTAAAAATGGTAAATCTAAGCCTGCTTCTTTAAATAAAACAAAATAGTATTGGAAATTCTAGCCACCTCAGTAAGATAGAAAATAAAATAGAAGCCACACAGATCAGAAAGAAAGAAAGAAAACTACTTCCAGAGGTCATGATAGTGTATGTAAAAATTCCCAAGAATCTACAAAAAAAAAAAAAACTTCTAGAACTAATAAATGAGTTGAGCAAGGTCACAGGCCATAGGAGCAACATACCAACATCAATTGTATTTCTATGTACCAGCAATGGACATTTGGAAACCAAAATTAAAAATAGAATACCATTTATAATAATTCAAAAAGTGAAACATGTATAAATTTAACAAAACATGTACAGAATTTCTATACTAAAAGTTATAAAGCTTTAATGAAGAAATTAATAAGACCAAAATAAATGGAGAGAGCATATTCATGGATTGGAAGAATCAATATAGAAAATATATTAATTATCCTGAAATTGATACACAGTTTGAGTGCAATTCCTGTCAAAATCCCAGCAAGATATTTTGTAGATATAGGGCAAGATTATCCAAAAATATATGGAAGGACAAAAGAACTAGAACAATAGATAAAATAATTTTTTAAAAAGGAGTATAAAGGGGAGAAATCATTCTACCCAATTTTAAGACTGTCAAATACAGTAATGAAGACTGTGGTATTGGTAGATGAATAGATACAGAACAGTGGAATAGAATAGAGAACTCAGAAATAGCTTCCAAATATGGCCAACTGATTTTTGACAAAGGTGCGAAAACAATTCAATGTACGAAAGATCACCATTTAATCCTAGACTGATTGGATATCCATAGCTCTGACCCCCTCCCTGCCCAAAATGAACCTCAACCTCACACCTCATTCAAAACTTAAAACCAAATGGATGACAGACTTCAGTGTAAAAATTAAAACAATAAAACTTTTACACAGTTACATAGGAGAAAATCTTGAGGTCCTAGGACTTGTTGAAAAGTTCTTAGAAATGACATAAAACCCATAATCCTTAAAAGGAAAAAAGTCCCAATAAATGGGACTTCCTCAAAATTCAGAATTTGCTTTGCAAAAGACTCTGTTAAGAAGATAAAAATACAAGCTACAAACTGGGAGAAAATATTTGCAAGCCATATATCTGACAAAGGCTTGTACATAAAATATATAAACTCTCAAGATTCAACAGTAAAAGAAGGAAAACAATTAAAAATGAGCAAAAGGCATGAAAAGACATTGCATCAAAAAGAATGTGTAGATGGCAAATAAGCACATAAAAAGATGTTTGGCATTGTTAACCATTAGGGAAATGCAAATTAAAATCACAGTGACATGTTACAACACACCTGTTTCTAAAAATTACTGACAGCAACAGATGTTGGCAAGGATTTGGAGAAAATGTATCACTCACACATTGCTGGTGGGAATGTAAAATGGTATAACCATTCTAGGAATGTTTGGTAGTTTCTTATAAAACTAACATGGACTTACTGTACAACCCAGGAGTTGCACTCTTGGGCACTTATCCCAGAGAAATGGGAACTTAGGTTCACTTAAAACCTTGTACACAAATGTTTATAGCAGCTTTCTTCCTGATAGCCCAAAACTGGAAGTAACCGAGATGTCTTTCAGTGGGTGAATGGTTAAGCCAACTGGTGTAGCACATCTGTACCATGGAATAGTACTTAGCAATAAAAAGGAGCAAACTGTTGGTACACACAGCTTGGATTACTCCCACAGGCTTTATGCAGAGTATGAAAAAAAGCCAATCTCAAAATGTGACATATTGTTTGATTCCATTTTTATAATCTTCTCGAATTGTATTATAGGGCGGGAGAACACATTAGTAGTTGCCAGAGGTTAGGGATGGTGGGAATGGGGGCCGTTTGGTGTGACTATAATAAAGGAATAGTACAAGGGAAATCTTTGTGGTAATGGAATGCTTCTGTGTCTTGGTTGCTGTGGTGATTGTAGAGACCTCCTCATGGGATAAAGTGACATAGAACTTTATATACCTGTTGTACCAATGCCAATGTTCTGGTTTTGATTTTGTACTGTGCTTACATAGATATAACCACTGGGAGAAGTGGATGAAGGGTACATAGGACCTCTTTGTACTATCTTTGCAATTTCTTGTGTATGTATAATAATTTTAAAATAAAAAGTTTTTAAAATTTTTAAAATGCAGTAGAATTAATAAAATATTGCTGAAAGTAGCTGGGCACCAGCTGTATTTCAAAAAGTATGCTGTAAGTATTAGCTGCCACCACTGAACAGTGAACACTGGATGCTGGCCCTGCTGCTAATGCTGCCCCTAGAAACTGGTTTTTCTTATGGCTGCTGCTCCCACCACCACAACTATGGCAATGAATTGCATCATTGCATCTTTGAATCACTCCTTTCAGACAAAGTATTAGATCTGAGTTGTGTGACTCTTTGTACAGGGAAAGCTGAGCAGGTATGGAGTGTTCAAACCCTGTGCATTCTTCCCCCTACTCCCCGTCCCCCTAGAAAAAGGTCTTTTGCAAAGAAAGGTCTGGCTCTTGACCAGCTCTTGGAAGATAACCCATAAGCCCTTAGAATATCCAGCCTGATTAGAGTCTGTTTACCTGTGGCCATGGGCCACACTGGATAATGTATGCTAACAACAGTGTGATTTATGGTGGGAGCCTTGGGCTACGTGATATTAGTTTGACTTTGTATAGGCTGGAAACTGAGTAACTAAGGTCAGCCACACAGGTGCTCCATGCCTATCTGACCCCTAATCAAAACCCTTGGCTTGGGTGAACCTCCCTGGTTGACAATACTTTATACATGCTTTCACACATCATTGTTGGGAGAATTGAGCACTGGCTATACAACTCCACTGGGAGAGGAAAACTGAAAGCTCGCACCTGGTCTCTCTTAGACTCTGCCATATGTACCTTTTACTTTTGCTGATTTTAATCTGTATTCTTTCACTGTAATAAACCATAGCCATAATAACTTTTCTGAGTTCTATGAGTCCTTCTAGCAAATCATTGAATCTGAAGGGTGGTCTTTGGGAGCTTGCCACACTGGTAAATCCTAGATGACATTCTCTTAGCTGCCAAGGGATGTGAAGAAGTGAGTATCTGGCCTTTGCAGCTTTTGCAGTTGGAACTCTTAAGTAATATAGAGTTTATCCACTGTATTACCTTACTAAAATGTGGAAAACATTTTTGAAATATATCTGGCCCCAAGGGTTTTCAGTAAGGATCTGTGGGACTGTATAAAGAACTAAAAATCAATAAGACAAAGATAGACAACCTAAATGAAAAATAGGTAAAAGACTTAAAGAAGCACCTTACAAAAGAAATCTAATATGTAAAAATGTGTTCTACCACATTACTTATCAGCAATATTAATTAAAAGCACAAGGAGATACCAGTAAATACACACCAGATTGGCAAAAAATCAGAAAAGTCTTATAATACCAAGCACTGTTGAGTATGTTAATTTTACTCCTAGGCATCAGCTGTCATAGAGATACAAACAACATTAAGCATTAAAGCATAGGGATAGGCCGGGCGCGGTGGCTCACGCCTGTAATCCTAGCTCTGGGAGGCCGAGGCGGGTGGATCGCTCGAGGTCAGGAGTTCGAGACCAGCCTGAGCAAGAGTGAGACCCCCATCTCTACTAAAAATAGAAAGAAATTATCTGGCCAACTAAAAATATATATACAAAAAAATTAGCCGGGCATGGTGGCTCATGCCTGTAGTCCCAGCTACTCGGGAGGCTGAGGCAGTAGGATCGCTTAAGCCCAGGAGCCTGAGGTTGCTGTGAGCTAGGCTGATGCCACGGCACTCACTCTAGCCCAGGCAACAAAGTGAGACTCTGTCTCAAAAAAAAAAAAAAAAAAAAAAAAACATAGGGATATATACACAAATATTTTTATTGCAATGTTGCTGTGTGTGTGCCACCCCCCCTAAAAAAATCCCTGAAACTAAAATGAATGTCCATCTGTGGGGGAATGGTTGAATACATTGTGATAAATTCGTATCATGGAATATTATGCAGTCTTTTAAAAGAATGAATCAGAGGTAGATTGTCAAGATAGATACATAAAAGCTTATACAGTATCTTAATTTTTGTAAAAATAAAAAACCATGACTTTTTGAGCATGGAAGGATATAAAAATGGTGTTACAAATGCGTGTCTGCCAGGTGAAGGCAGAAGTGAAAGGAAGGAGTGGAAAGCAGTAAGGAAAAGAATGCAATTTAAAATATTTATGGCATATGTATAATCCCACTTATGTAAGAATATATACATATATGCACAAAATGATATATGAAAAGGTAGCGTAAATCTTACAATTTTCTCAAGGTGGTGAGATTTAGAGTGATGTTTACTTAATTTCTACAATATTTAAGCAATGTTTGAATTTTTAATGATGAATATGCATTATTTGTATAATGAGAAAAAATAAGTGAATTTATCACAGGGAAAAAAAATGCCACCCAGGTTTCTTTAGCAATGGGGTGGATAGTATGATTCATGTATTCATTTAACAAATATTTATTGAGCATATAAAAATGTGCCAGGTATGGTTCTAGGTGTTGGGGACACAACGAATAAAACAATCTATCTCCCTAAGAAGCTCATATTCTAAAGGGGAGAGAAGGGCATAATGAGGAGAAACACTAGTTTGGTAGGAAGGAGGATATATGTGAAGGAATCAGTTTGAGACCTGTTAATTTTGATAATACTGAGAGACATCCAATTGGAGAAGTGAGGTAGGCAGTTGGATTACAGATCTAGAATTCATAGGCCAAAGTTAGGACTGGAGATACAGATATGGAAACAGATAGCATATAAAATGGTTTTTCAGACCTCCTTTCCTGAGTCTGATCACGTCCCACTGCAGACACTTTACAGAGGAAGTGCCGAGGAAAAACAGGCAGCTGACAGGGGAGGTTGCTATGCAACAGATGAGGAAAGTCATCCAGCCAGGCAGAATTGATGTTGGCCCTTGGGGACCAAGTGCTGCAGTCCTTCCTAGCATTAGCTTCCTTTCATTTGCAGGCTTCTGGCAGGAGCTGATGCCAGAACAAATGTGAAATGCACAAAGATCTGCCTTAGATTTGGGGAAATTATCAGTTTAATTTGAGTCACCTCACATCTGTATACCGTTTTCTGCCTTTTTTAGTTTTTCCAGTCATCCTGGAAGCATAGCGGTATGTGTGTCCTTGGTAGGACCCATTTACTGTGCTTTCCACTTTGCATATTGAGAAACCAGGCTCAAGTCTAGTGACTTCAGCAGGTTCACACAGCTAGGGACAGACAGTTCAGGCACTCTATCCTTGGAATTCTGAAGCCCAGCCCAGCTTCAGGCCACTACTGCTCCAGGCCCTGGAAGGAACCAGGGCTTCCCAGTGGGCATCAGGAAGGCCTCCGGGGCAGTATGATTGTGTCACTCATAGGAAAGAGGCCTGATAGTTGAAGCAGAGAGTAGACCCCAAGGAGCAATTGCCACACCTGGATGGACCCACATAGAGCAGGCATGGGGTGGAGCTGGGACCTCTGCCTGTGCCCTGAATGCAGAGCATGAGTTTCCTAGTTCTAGGAGCTAGGCCTCCTAGAACAGAAACCTTCGTTATTTGGGACAGACGTTAGGGTAGGGGAGTCTGTAGCCCAAAAGGAAGGGGGTTGGTGCCTCGGTCCCCAGGCCAGCACTAGCAAAACGTGGGCTTTGGAGTCAGGAAGATCCAGGCTCAAATTTTGCACTTTTATGTTCGCTGGCTCTGTTGCCTTGTCTAGTTCATGCAGTATGTCTGTGCCTCAGCGTCCTGATCTGTAAAATGGAGATGCTGACATCCACCTCCCAGGGCTGCTGTAAGTGGAAGACAAACCCCAGAACAGACCCTGCTGTGATGTACAAACTATGCTCTTCCCAACCCACACTCCGCCCCCCCCCGCGCGCGGGCGCACACACACACACACACACACACAGACACACACACAAAATGAGTCCATGGCTGGAGCTGCAGAAAGAACAGAGAAGCTAATGTTCCCTCTGAGTCTGGAAGCTAGTGAGGGGAACTCGTGTAGAGTCAGGAGGCAGGCACAGGCTTTACTACCTTCAGTAGGGTATCCTCTCTGGCCATTCCCTTTTCTGGGTCCCAAAGTAGATGCGCTCTCAGCAGAGGCCTAGCACTTGTTGCAATTAGAGACCACCTAATCGGTGCTGAGCAAGGGGGTGGAGATGCATGCCGACCTGAAAGGAGGGGCCTTGAGTATGGGAGAGAGAGAATAGAGACGCATTGCGGAAAAGGTAGGGGGCCGGTGTGTGGGGCAAGGGGTGGGACCAACAGGCACAGCGCATCTGTTGGGGGGGGTTGTAGAGGAAGGGGAGGGACCGCTGTATATTGTCGACCTGGTTGGCGGTGGGGTGGTGTGTTGGCAAAGGGGCGGGGCTGTCTTCCAGTGCACATGCGCATCAGGGGCTCCAGGACGAAGCTTTTGTTGGGAAAGCGGGCGGGACTTTATTTGGCATTTCATTGTGTGCGCATGCGCACAACGTCCTGAGACGGTGGGTGGTATATTAGGCGAAGAGGCGGGGTCGCCGAAGCTGCCGCGCTGGCATTTTCTCCTGGACAAGGAGAGAGTGCGGCTGCTGAGAGCCGAGCACAGCAATCCCGATCCTCTGAGTCGTGAAGAAGTGAGGCAACGAGGGGGTTGGGGTTGGGGCCTGAGGCAAGGTGAGAATTAGCCCCCAGACAGGGCATCTGCCCGCTGGTGCGGGCCTCCCATTTTTATCCCGATCCCCTTACCCTGGATTCTGAATCCCCTTCGACTCCCCTTCACATCCCCCTCCCGATCCTTCCTGATTCAGAAACCCTATCCGATCCTTCCCATCGTTCGAAATGCTCACAGATTTCTTGACCTCGATCTGCACTGTTATACGATTGCTGCTGATTCAAAATCTCCATGCAACTTCCCAAATGCGAATCCCAACAGCCAACCCTCCCCCGATTCAGAACTCTAATCTGTCCTCCGAACCCCGATTTGAAGCTTCTCTCTGTCAGCAGCTTCTCGAGATTCAGAACCTCCATCTAGATGCCCATTCACTTTTCCCGCTCCGGTGGGGCCCATTCCTTCTCACATTCAGCACCTCATTTGCCCCCACAATCAAACCACAGACACCTCCCGCCTGTTCAGCCCTTCGCGTTTGCCCTCTGTAGTATAACGCCCAGCCCCTCTCCCACAACCCCCAGGCTCTGCTCTTGCCAGAGGGACAGGAGCCATGGCTCAGAAAATGGACTGTGGTGCGGGCCTCCTCGGCTTCCAGGTGAGATCTCCGCTCCCCACCCCACCATTTCCCCAGCTGACAGTTCCCCCCGCCCCACTCTCCCGGACCCCTGTGGTCGCCCAAATGCCTCGATCCGATTTTGCCCTTTGTAGTGCCTAGACTCCGACGTTCTAATTCTCATCCTTTATCGAAGGGGGGGAGGGGCGTCCCTTTTCAGCCATTAGTCCCTGCTCAGAGAAAGGGGAGACCCTGTTAGTAGTCAGGGCAATCTGCCCGGAGAATGCGGGTTGGGTAAGGAACCATTTTTTTCCGTAGTCCTGACGTGTGTAGAGCAGTCTGTCGCCCCCTCCCCCAACCTCCCGCCTCCACCCTCCCTCTCTCCTGCATTCCCCAGCCGGCGCGACCCTCCCTTATTCTCCTCAATTCCTGGATCCGCCTTGCGCCCTGAGCTGCGACCACACGCCTCCCGCTCTGCTCTAACCCCACTCCTCCAGCCCCACCCGCTCCCGTTCTTGCCCACTCCTCACACCGCCCCACCCCTCATTTTGACGCTGCTCCACTCCACCCCTACCACATGTTTTGTACCCGCCCCGCCTCCTTTCGTCCCTGGAGGAGCCCCCTAGGTCTCTCCCCCAGCCCTCCTGTTTTTGCACCAGCCGCCTGCCTGCGGCTCCCCTGCTGCACTGCTCCCTCCCCTCTCCTGCTCCCTCCTTGGAGGCCCAGAGATTTAATATTTTTCCCCTGTATTTGCAGGCCGAGGCCTCTGTAGAAGACAGCGCCTTGCTTATGCAGACCTTGATGGAGGCGATCCAGATCTCGGATGCTCCGCCTACCAACCAGGCGACAGCAGCTGCCAGCGGGCCCAGTGCAAGTCCCCAGAGTTCACAGCCCCCAACTGCCAATGAGATGGCTGACATTCAGGTGTCAGCAGCTGCCGCTAGGCCTAAGACAGCCTTTAAAACCCAGAATGCCACCACAAAAGGCCCTAATGGTGTCTATGATTTCTCTCAGGCACATAATGCCAAGGAGATGCCCAACACCCAGCCCAAGGCAGCCTTTAAGCCCCAGAATGCTACCCCAAAGGGCCCAAATGCTGCCTATGATTTTTCCCAGGCAGCAACCACTGGTGAGTTAACTGCTAACAAGTCCGAGATGGCCTTTAAGGCCCAGAATGCCACTACTAAGGTGGGCCCAAATGCCACCTACAATTTCTCTCAGTCTGTCAATGCCAATGAGATGGCCAACAACCGGCCTAAGACAGCCTTCAAGGCTTGGAATGATACCACTAAGGCCCCAATAGCTGATACCCAGACCCAGAATGTAAATCACACCAAAACGGTCACTTGCCAGACTGACATAGAGACAGACCTAGATATCTCCGAACTTGACGGGGCAACTGCACAGACATCAGCAGACGGTTCCCAGGCTCAGAATCTGGAGTCCCGGACTATAATTCGTGGCAAGAGGACCCGCAAGGTGAGATCCCTACTAGCTTCGCTTTGCTTTGGGCTCTCTTTTTCTCTGAGGTTGTTCATGTGTTCTAATCAGAACAAAATATATATAACTGTACTCACCTAGGCTGCAGGGGATGTTGAGGAGAATGTTTATTCCTGTCCTCTGAGTGTCCACAGACTGATGGGGAGATAATCCATGGGCACAAATAATATATACAACCTGTATGTCATTCAGCTTACATTTTGATAGTAGCCATGATGTGTTGTTAGGTCTTGAGCTAGACACACTCACACAGGTTATCATTAAATCTTGAAGGAAACTCTTACCAGCTAGGGATCATAGTCCCAGTTTTACAGAAAAGGAAACTAAGTCCCAGAGAGGCGAAGTGGCTCGAGTGATTTGTTCAGGGTGGTACAAGCAGAGCCAGTGGTGGACGGGACATAGGAAGAGGAGAAGCCTCAGGCCCCAACCTTGGGTTGCTCCTGGCCTGGTTCGGAGATGAAACTCCTGCCTGGAAGATAATGAAAGACAAGCCCAGGACTCAGGGTGACCAATGTCTAGTGGGTCAGGCTGTCACTACAGGTGAGGGTTTAGAGGGCCTTCCTGGAGTAGATAGGGTGAAGACAGAGAACCAGCTGGTGACCCTGAACTTTTCTTCTCTCTAATGATGCAGATTAATAACTTGAATGTGGAAGAGAATAGCAGTGGGGATCAGAGACGGGCCCCATTGGCTGCAGGGACCTGGAGGTCTGCACCGGTTCCAGTGACCACTCAGAATCCACCCAGTGCACCCCCCAATGTGCTCTGGCAGACCCCATTGGCTTGGCAGAACCCCTCAGGCTGGCAAAACCAGACAGCCAGGCAGACCCCACCAGCACGTCAGAGCCCCCCAGCTAGGCAGACCCCACCAACCTGGCAGAACCCAGTCGCTTGGCAGAACCCAGTGATCTGGCCAAACCCAGTAATCTGGCAAAACCCGGTGATCTGGCCGAACCCCATTGTCTGGCCTGGCCCAGTTGTCTGGCCAAACCCATTGGCCTGGCAGAATCCACCTGGATGGCAGACCCCACCTGGATGGCAGACCCCACCGGGCTGGCAGGGCCCCCCAGACTGGCAAGGCCCTCCTGATTGGCCGCTTCCACCCGACTGGCCGCTGCCACCCGATTGGCCACTTCCCACTGACTGGCCACTGCCACCTGACTGGATCCCCGCTGACTGGCCGATTCCACCTGACTGGCATAACCTGCGACCCTCGCCTAATCTGCGCCCCTCACCCAACTCTCGTGCCTCACAGAACCCAGGAGCTGCACAGCCCCGAGATGTGGCCCTTCTTCAGGAAAGAGTAAGAGCTGTAACTCCCCAGTCACTTTTCCCCTCTCTTGCTATTTTGTCATCTTTCCATCTATAATTCAACCAAGTTTTTTGCAAATATCTTATCACTTTAATGATTTCCTTTTCCCCTTCCAGGCGAATAAGTTGGTCAAGTACCTGATGCTTAAAGACTACACAAAGGTGCCCATCAAGCGCTCAGGTAGGCATCCAGTGCCCCCTCCCCGAGCCTCTGCCCTGCCCCTCACCCCGTGCTCTATGGGCATCTGTTTGCTTATATGTCCCTTCCCCTTTTATCCCCTCCCTTCCATGGCTGGCTCTTTCTTTTCCACCCTTGACGACCCTGGCTGTGCTACCCTCAGCAGAGGTGGCAAAGAGGTTGCTACTCTGTGGGCCCCGCTCAACTCAGGTGTCCCTCTCTCCTACAGAAATGCTGAGAGATATCATCCGTGAATACACTGACGTTTATCCCGAAATCATTGAGCGTGCATGCTTTGTCCTAGAGAAGGTAAGAAGGCAGCCCTGAGGGTCAGGAATGATTGGGAAAGTCTTGATTTTAAAGATTTCATGGGGTTTCTACCGTGAGTTTAGGGCAAGTCTCACAGGGAGGTGATTGACTGACTATGGGTAGCTTCTGCTAGATTTTGTAATTTCACCATCTTTTTTCTTGCCCCTGTAGAAATTTGGGATTCAACTGAAAGAAATTGACAAGGAAGAACACCTGTACATTCTCATCAGTACCCCCGAGTCCCTGGCTGGCATACTGGGAACGTAAGTTGGGAACGGAGGTGGAACATGGCCTTTCTCAGTGGTGTTTTTTTTTTTTTCTGAGAGTTTCAAGGAGTTCAGAGTCCAGGGTTCAGGGTCACATAGCAGCTCATGGGCAGCGCTGGGGTATAATTCTTCCATAGCTGGGAAATACTGGGGAGGCTAGATGGGCAAGCTGGCTGAGGTCTCTCATGCAAATGGCTGCTAAAAATGTATTCTTTTTGTGCTCCTCTAGGACCAAAGACACACCCAAGCTGGGTCTCCTCTTGGTGATTCTGGGCGTCATCTTTATGAATGGCAACCGTGCCAGTGAGGGTGAGTGGCTGGACCTGCAGCTGGGGGTTGGCTGCAGCCTGATTTCCGTGCTGATTTTCCATCCCTTGTCTCCCCTTGCTTCCCATTGCAGCTGTCCTTTGGGAGGCACTACGCAAGATGGGACTGCGTCCTGGGTATGATTGGGCTCTCTCATCTCTTGCCTGTTTGTAGCATCCTTTGGCTACAGAGGATGGTCCCAGGATTGCATTAACATGGTGTGGTGGTCTGTAGAGTTTGCTTTGGGGAGGTTCAGAGCCCAACGATGTGACCTGGGTAGATGGGGAAACAGTCCTGACCTCTCCACCTCCTTTCTCATCTCTGACCTCTGTGCTTGAAGGCGCTTTTCTTTTCTTTGGGCAAAGTCATAGTGTCTGATTATGCATTCCCTTTTTTTACTATTAGGGTGAGACATCCCCTCCTTGGAGATCTGAGGAAACTTCTCACATACGAGTTTGTAAAGCAGAAGTAAGTGATGCCTAAGGGGCTTTTTCTGGTTCTCGTGATTCTGCCTGTGTGCTAGTCAGCCTCAGAAAACCCTTTGAGCCCAAGCTTGTTTCTTACACTATGTCTGTACATACACACACAGAAGCACATAGGTACTAAGTTGTATGTGTTGCATATGCTCCTCATGATTGAATTTTTCTGCAG
Organism: Lemur catta; assembly: GCF_020740605.2. NCBI lineage: Eukaryota > Metazoa > Chordata > Mammalia > Primates > Lemuridae > Lemur > Lemur catta. The sequence continues at coordinate 56,416,019 of NC_059155.1, read as the reverse complement.
TATAGTTGTCTTTTCCCACGGTAGACATTCCCACGGCTGGGCCAGGCTGAGGCTTTTGGACTGCAATGTGAGCATTGCAATGGGCCTGCGGCTCATTGACAAAATTATAAGAACCTGGAGCTAGAGTTGAGGCAGAAGGGGTGAGATGAAGTCTTGTCCTTTCTGTGACCCTACCCAAGCCTCCCCTGCAGCTCTCCATGATTGTTTAATGCAGAACCACTGGCACAGGAATTCCAAGGCCTGATAATTAAAGGGTAAATAGCCTGATTGTGTTTAGGAATGAGCCCGAGGGGGACTTGCTACCTGAAATCTGATGTTTCAAAATCTAGGATTATTTTGCACTAGTGGACTACCATTCTGCCTGGGTGGGTAAACAGAAAGATTCTTCTGCTCTTCCAGGTACCTGGACTACAGACGAGTGCCCAACAGCAACCCTCCTGAGTATGAGTTCCTCTGGGGCCTCCGTTCCTACCATGAGACTAGCAAGATGAAAGTGCTGAGATTCATTGCAGAGGTAATGGAGGAACTGCTCCAGAATTGATAGGTCAAGGGATGAGGTATCACTGGCTAGGAAAGGCCCAGAGCGGGAATGAGGTCTTAGGTATGGCACGTGGTAGGTGCCACATTACTGATGGTATTTGCTGTTGTTGCTATAATTAACCTTAATATGTATTAGGTGCTTAATATTTATTACCTAATAGTATTATGGTTTTTGTTTCATTTTCTTTCAGGTTTTTATATATTTTTATTTTTCCCAGCTTTTTTGAGGTATAATTTTTTGACAAGTAAAAGTTGTATGTATTTATGGCTGTACAGTATGGTTTTTAAGGGTTTTTTAATTAATGAATGAATTTATTTATTTTTTTTTTGAGACAGAGTCTCACTCTGTTGCCCAGGCTAGAGTGCCGTGGCGTCAGCCTAGCTCACAGCAACCTCACACTCCTGGGCTTAAGCAATCCTATTGCCTCAGCCTCCCAAGTAGCTGGGACTACAGGCATGCGCCACCATGCCCAGCTAATTTTTTCTATATATTTTTAGTTATCCAGCTAATTTCTTTCTATTGTTAGTAGAGATGGGGTCTTGCTCTTGCGCAGGCTGGTCTCGAACTCCTGAGCTCAAATGATCCTCCTACCTTGGCCTCCCAGAGTGCTAGGATTACAGGCGTGAGCCACCGTGCCCAGCCCTTTTTTATTCATTTATTTTTAATTGAATAATAAAATTATGGGCTACAATGTGATGCTTTGACAATATGTATACATTATAGAATGATTAAATGAAGTTAATTATCCATTACTTCATATACTTACCATTTTTTGATGGTAAGAACATTTAAAATCTACTCTCTTAGCAATTTTCAAATGTACATTATTATTTATTAACTATAGTTATCATGCTATACAATAGATCTCCAGAACTTGTTCAACCTATCTAAATGAAACTTTGTACTCTTTGACCAATATCTCCCCATTCCCCCTACCACAGCCCCTGGCAACTACCATTCTACTCTCTTGCTTCTATGAGTTTGACTTTTTTAGATTCCACATATACGTGAGCTCATGCAATATTTGTCTTTCTGTGTCTGGCTTATTGCACATAGCATTATGTCCTCCAGCTTTATCCATGCTGTTGCAAATGGCAGGATTTCCTTCTTTTTTAAGGCTGAATAGTATTCCATTTGTGAGTGTGTGTGTGTGTGTGTGTGTGTGTGTGTGTGTGTGTGTGTGTAGAACATATTCTTTATCTGTTCATCCATTGATGAACACTTAGGTTGATTCCATATCTTGACTCTTGTAAATAGGTTTGGTTTTGTTTTCTATTCTTCATCTCAGGTTCAGAAGAGAGACCCTCGTGACTGGACTGCACAGTTCATGGAGGCCGCAGATGAGGCCTTAGATGCTCTGGATGCTGCTGCAGCTGAGGCGGAGGCACGGGCTGAAGCGAGAAACCGCATGGGAATTGGAGATGAGGCCGTGTCTGGGCCCTGGAGCTGGGATGACATTGAGTTTGAGCTACTGACCTGGGATGAGGAAGGAGATTTTGGAGATCCCTGGTCCAGAATCCCATTTACCTTCTGGGCCAGATACCACCAGAATGCCCGCTCCAGATTTCCTCAGACCTTTGCTGGTCCCGTTATTGGCCCCAGTGGTACAGCCAGTGCCAACTTTGCTGCCAACTTTGGTGCCATTGGCTTCTTCTGGGTTGAGTGAGATGTCAGGTAGGTACATCACTTTGGATTGGGCAATTCGGGTCTTGGGGGGATATAGGGTCCATGGGATGGTATTTATGTGCATGAGCCAGGAGTCATAGGAAACCCATGGTGGGGAGATGAGGAAAGTATAGGGAAGCACTGTTTGGTATTTATATTCCTTACTATTTGATACATATTGACTTTTTACTTTTTCTTTATTATATTCACAGATATTGCTGATCAGTTGCAATACTCTTTCCCCTGAGTAAGGCTGAAGCCTCAGATTCCTTCTAAAACACAGCTATCTAGAGAGCCACATCCTGTTGACTGAAAGTGGCATGCAAGATAAATTTATTTGCTGTTCCTTGTCTGTTGCTGTTTTTTTTTCCTTGTGTGCTGTCAAGTTTTGGTATCAGAAATAAACATTGAAATTGCAAAGTGAATTAGATGTGTCCCCCCTTTTTCTTCCTGTGTTCGGGGAGAGATCAACATGGTTATATGGGAGAGACAGGGCCTCAGCTCTAGCCTGAAGGGTAGATCGGCTTTCATCAGGTAGAAATATGGGTAGATCCAGCTAACGGATTGAGAAACAAAGGAAGAATCAATGAACACAACTGGTAACAAGACCCAAGAACTCGTATAGTCTATTCAATATCACTTAAGTGACTTGTGATAGATGTGCTGCAAGATGTCCTGGAATGACGTTGAGAGAAGTGAAATAATGAGGGAGGGCGTAGGTGGTCAGACAGTTTCATTTAAAAAAAGACAGAAGAGGTAGAACTCCAGGTGAGGTAAGAACCAGAGAGTGTAGGTAGTTGAAGGGGAGAGAAAATGACATTTCCTGGAGATGAGCGGTCCATGTCCTGTGGTTCCAGGGTGTTGGTTGTGCTGTGGAAAGTGAAATAACTCCAGAATGCAGGCAGGAGTAGCAGTAGACAACACTATGAGTTAGTGCCAAAATCTTCTGTGTAAGAAGGAAAATAACATACCCCTAGCCACATTGCCCATAAAAGGGGCATAAAAGTGCTCAGGCACTATTCCCTATCTGGAAATGTTACCCAGGAACCTGTCCCTCTGGGAAGCCCTCAAAATCTATCCCTATAGGATCAGGGCCTCATCATGGAGACAGGGTCTTACGGAAAAACAAAAGAGGCCTTACAATGGCCTTTTCTCCTGCAGGGAGAAAGAGGGGCCTTTGTTGCTTAGAGAACAAGAATTAAGAAAGTAAGACAAAGCTCCATGCAGAGCTGGGCAGCCTTTGGCTGTGACTGTGAACAGGGACCTGGCTTAAGCTGCTAAAGTCTACGCCAGAAGCAAGGCTCTCCCAACTGAGGAGGAAATTAGGCTTAGGCCATAACTTCCTTAGGGGCTTGGTGGTATGTGGGCAAGGGCAGAGCCTGGGGAAGAGAAAAAAGCAAGAGCAAAGGCAATTTGGCCTCCTAGGGCAATGTCCATGGCATTAGTGGGCAGGGACAGTGTCCAGGGCTTCTTCAGTTTCCCAGGTGATGTCCACATTCTGAGAAGAGAGTCCAGGATTAATAGGAACAAAATAGCAGTGTAAGGCCCCAGCCCCTACCCTACCTCCAGGCCTGGATAGGGAATCTCAGCCTGAGGCCTTTGTCCTGCATCTCCATGGTGCCTCAGGTCTGGGCTGTGGGTCCTGCATTTCTGGAGGCTGGTTATTCCACCTGTTGGTGCAAAACACCCAGGTTCTGTGGGGTTGGGGCAGCCTTTCTGTGGGGGAGGGGGCTTTCGCCATGTGCTGTGTCCACAACCAGCTTGGGCCATGGAGTCCCCCACCTACCTCAGGCTTCTCTCGGTGTGTGTTCACGGCCTCCACATTCAGGTAGATGGGCTCCACTTTGCAGCCTCAGTAAAGAACAACCGATCTGTCCATAAGCCCCCAGGTTAAGCACAGGTCTTCCTTGAGATTTTGTACCCCCTCACCAATCAGCACCCACACCCCCAGCTGCATACTGTGCATAGATCAGGACTGCCCCATAGGGAGGGGATTTGAACAGCAGTGTGTTGCGTGAGGAGGACACCAGGACTGAGAGGCAGCCAGCCTACAGGCGTCCTTCCTGCTCTGCCCCCAAGAATATTAGTTCTCTGAGCTTCAGTTGCTCATTTGTAAATGGGGATGGAGATGAGACATCTGTGGCCTCCCCAAGCTCTTGTGGTCTGCGAGATCTACACAATATGGATGGATCTCTGCTGATCCTCCAAGGCGTGTTAGGTGCTGAAGATGTGGAAGAGTCCTGGGGCCACACCTTGGGCAATCAGTCCCAGCAAAGTTTATTTAGAGGTTACAGGCAACACCAGGGGTGTGGAAGATCATGAGGGAGTTCTAGGGGACCTGAAGAACGAGGAGGGTGCATCACTGGGGCCTGGGGCTTTCAGAGGAGGCCCAATGCCTGTGAGAGTTCCCTTAGCTCCATCCTTGTATACTGCACCTTACTGCAGGCTTCAGTAGGCCACTCTACCCTGTTCACACCCCACAATAGATTCAATTCTGTCCCTTCCCTGCTCACGAAATTCTGGGGCAATTTGCAAAATTGGCAGAATCTAAATAAGGTCTTTAAATTAGATAACAATATTGGCTCAATGTTAGCAGTCTTATTTTGATTGTTGTACTGTTTTCTGTAAGAGAATGTCTTTGTAACTTACTCTCAAAACATTTATAAAATTGTGTGTGTGTGTGTCTAGAGAGAGACACAGAGACAGAGAGACAGAAGACCGAGAGAGACAGAGGGAGAATAAAACAAATGTGGTAAAATGTTAACATTGGGGAATCTAGGTTAAACGTAGACAGGAATTCTTTTTACTATACTTGCAACTTTTTTTATAATTTTTAAACTATATCAGAATAAAAATTTTAAATTAAAAAGTATTTTTATTTTAGCAAATATTCACAAAAATTCACCTGTCTGATATCCACTACACACGCTTCTTGACACTGCACCCTTTGGAAAGAGGACACTGAGTTATTCATCACACAAACAAAAGTGCATTCACTCTTTTCCAAAGAGAAACAACCTAAAGTAGTACAAGTTGTTGCATCCAGATCCAAGTCCAGGGATGATGATCCATCCTAATTAGCAGGGATTTTGAATGAGGACATTTGGGAAAATAGCTAAAAAAAAAGAAGTTTAGGGGAGTGGTACTGGACTTCTTAGGATTGGTCCAGACCATGAGAAGACAGTGTTCAATGTGAATGCTCACCAATAGGCTCTGAGTAGTCTGCTCAGCAGTATGACCCACTCATTGGAGGTCAGCAAGCCTCTTTCCTCAGCTGCTCTTGTGCTTGCTCAATGGGCACCTGTACAAAGTGGTCATGGTGGCATGAACAGAGAGGCTATGCATGGCCTTAACTACAGGCTCGCAAAGGCTGATGCAACTACCCCCACTGCTGAGTGCACCTTACTCCAACACTATACTGAGTTCCTGATACGGACCAACCTGAAGGGGACCAGCCCCTTCTCATCTTCGAAGAGTTGATTGGATTTACGATCTCTGTGGAATAAGTGATTATTCCAGGCATTGATTTGCCTTCTCTACCTGCAGTACTTCTGTCTCACCACCACCCGTGATCTCACAGAATGCCTCATTCACTGCCGTGAAATTTCAGGGTGGGATGGCAAAACATGTCAGCCAAACAAGCTATAGTGAATATTTGTCTTGTTGGTATCCATTCACCTTTCCGAATGACACTCAATTTCCTTTTAGGATTATAAAGTTCCCCCATTATAGCAGACAGAATTTTAGGATGGCCCACAAGCTCCCCACCCCCTGGTGTACATAATAACTATCTGGCAGTTATTCAATAAAACACTAATCTAGATGCTGCTGTGAAAGGATTTTGCACAGGTAATTAAATTCCAAAATCTGTTGCCTTTAAAATAGGGACACCATCCTGGGCGGGCCCGACCTAGTCAGGTGAGACTTTACAGGGGACTGCACTTGTTTTGGCAAGAGAGTGAGAGGGATTAGATGCATGGACATTCTCCATTCCTGGACTTGAAGATGAAGGGGACTACATGACAAAGAATATGAAGTGGTCTCTGTGAGCTAAGTGAGGCCTCCAGCTGATAGCCAGCAAAGAAATAAGGACTTCAGACCTATAGCTGCAAGGACAGGAGTTCTGTCACCAATCTGAACGAAATTAGAAGGCTCCAAAAAAAAATTGTGGTACTGTCAAAACCGCAAGGGGGTTTCGGTCTAAGTGTAGTTGCTTTTTGCTCAAAGATGCAATTATTGAGACAACGAGTATTGCCAAAGAAGAAAGGAATTTTTAATATCAGGAGAATGGGAGAAACTGCCTTAAATCCATCTCTCTGACTAATGGAGCTCAAAGGTGTTTAAAGGAGGGGCTGCTGGCCTTGGGTTAGTTGTGTAAACTAAAAAGGGGCTATGTGCATTGGGGGCAGCTTGCGGGGGATGATGAATCTTGGTGTCAGGAAGTCTGCCCAGGGGCCTTCAGAATCTCAGCTCCTTTGTCTTACAGAAAAGCCACCATTTCTGGGAAACAACTCAAAAGGTCAAGTAGTTAAGGGAGAGGATTACAAAAAAAATATATAGAGGTCATTGAAATTTGTTCTTGGGGCCAAATACAAATGCAGCCCTGCTGACACCTTGATTTTAATCTTGCCTGAACAGAGAACACAACCAAACCATGCCTGGACTTCTGACCTACAGTAACTAGGAGATAATAAATGGATGTTGTTTTAACCACTCTCTTTGGTCATTTCTTATGCATTAACAGAAAACCAATATGTAGTCTTTGTGGGGTGACATGTTCAGATGTTTATTCTCCTCCTATTGGAGAGGAGTAAACCGGATTATTCCTCTTTCTGTCCTGGTATGGCCAGGGGGCAGGCATACAACCTCCTCTTAGTCAACAACATACTCTCTCCTTGGACTTTGAAATTTAAGTGAAAAAAATTGGTTTCTGTGATTCTAGCTCCAGGTCAGCATCCTGATCGGACCATTCCTATCTTTCCTGCTGTTTTCTTGCTTTCTATCCAGTTCTCAAGTTACTTTCTTCAGGCTGTCTCCAGTTCTGTGAGCCTCAGACATTTTTCTCACAAAATACATTTTATTTATATTGGCAAGAAAAAATTCCTATTGATTGTGACCAATGATGTGGTGAGGCCAGTTTGCACCAGCTTGAGACAGTGTATTGTGTGTACCTCATCCCACTTTTGCATTCAGTGAAATTGGTAACTTGAAATTGGCCATGGTGGGATTATGTACTCTGTGAAAGATGGCAAAGACTACCAACTAAGGATTTTTATTTATTTATTTTTTTTTTTAGAGAACCAGTTGTTAACCATTTACCAGCACACCATTGCTTACAACCAAAATTTTAAGCAATGGAACATGTCAGTGCTTAGAAAAGGGCTGGACACTATGAACTCCCAAAGGCCAGAGGCAGTAGGGTATTGTAGAAAGAACTTGGATTTTGCCATCAAAGACTCCTAGATTCTAATTCCACCTTTCTGCAGTGGTATGGTACCACATTTTCTTTATCCATTCATCCATTTATGGAAATTTAAGTTGTTTGTCTTGTCAATTGTTACTCATGCTGCAATGAACATGGGTGTACAGATATCTCTTTGAGATACTGATTTCATTTCCTTTGGATATGCACCCAGAAGAAACCTTTAGCTAAACTAAGAAAAAGAGAGACAGATCGCAATCAAATAAATAAAATTATAAAAGAAAGAAAGAAAAGACTTTGCAACAAATACCACAGAAATACAAAGGATCCTAAGAGACTGCTATGTGCAATTATACATCAACAAATTGGATAACTCAGAAGAAACAGATAAATTCCTAAAAACATACAACCTATCAAAATTGAATCATAAAAAGTAGAAAGTCTGAACAGAGCAATAATGAGTAAGAAGATTGGATCACTAATCAAAATCTCCCCACAAAGAAAACCTCAGGACCAAATGGCTTTACTGGTAAATTCTCCCAAGCATTTAAAGAAGAATTACTTGAGGCTCTGACTCGGGGGGATGGGCGGGACATGGACAATGTATATAACCTGAACATATGTACCCCCATGATGAGCTGAAATAAAAAAAAATAAAAAATAAATAAAGAAGAATTAATGCCAATTCTCCTTATACTCTTGCAAAAATTGAAGAGAAAGGAAAACTTCCAAGCTCATTTTCTGAGGCCAGCATCACCCTGTTACCAAAGTCAGATAAAGAGGCAACAAGAAAAGAAAATTACAGGCCAATATCCCTGATGAACATAGATGCAAAAATCTTTAACAAAATATTAGCAAACTAAGTGAAAAATAAGCCAGATGCAGAAAAACAAACATTGCATGATCTCACTTATGTGTGGCATCTGAAAAAGCAAAACTCAAAGAAACAAAGTGTAGAATGGTGGTTACCAGGGGTTAGTGGGAGGGGGAAATGGGGAGGTGTTGGTCAAAAGGTAAAAAGTGTTAGTTATGCAAGTTGAGAAGTTCTGGGGCTCTAATGTACAGCAATGCAACTATAGTAACCAATATTGTACACTTGAAATTTTCCAAGAGGGTAGATCTTAGTGTTCTTACCAGCAAAAAAAAAAAAAAAGAGAAAGAAAATGGTATATGTGAGCTGATGGACATTATAATCAGCTTGATTGCAATGGCTATTTTACAGTGTACAACTATATCAAATCACCAAATTGAACACCTTAAATATATATAATTTTTTCTTTTTTTGTAATTTCAGAGTATTACAGGGGGTACAAACATTTTGGTTACCTGAATTGCTTTTGTAATTTTTAATTGTCAACTATACTTCAATACAGTTGAAAAATTGGAAAAAAAAATTAGCAAACTGAATTCAACAGCATATTAAAAGGTTCATATACCATGATCAAGTGAAGTTTATCCCTGAGATGCGAGGATGGTTCAACATATGGAAATCAATAACTGTTATATACAACATTAACAGAATGAAAGATTAAAATCATATGATCATGACAATAGATGAAAAAAAGGCTCTTGAAAAAATTCAATAGCCTTGTATGATAAAAACTCAACAAATTATGTACAGAAGAAATGTACCTCAACATAATAAAGGCTATATATGACAATCCCACAGCTAACATCATACCTAATAGTGAAAAGCTGAAAGCATCTCTTCTAAGATCAAAAGCAAGACAAGGGTTCCCACTCTCACCAATTATATTCAGCATGATACGGAAGTCCTCACCAGAGCGATTAGGCAAGAAAAAGAAATAAAAGGCATCTAATTGAAAAGGAAGAAGTTAAATTGTCTCTAATCATCTTTTTAATGTAGACATTTACAACTACAAATTTCCTTCTGAGCACTGCTTCCACTGTCTCTCACAAATTTGGGAATGTTGTCTTTTGTGTTCATTTATTTCTCGGTATTTTCTAATTTCCTTTGTGATATCTTTTTTAACTTGGTGGTTATTTAAGACTATGTTGTTTAATTTCTACATATTTGTGCATTTTCCTCTTGCCCTTCTGTTAGGATTTGTAGCTTCATTCCATTTTGAACAAAGAAGATAATCTGTATTATTTTGATCTTTTTAAATTTATTGAAACTTATCTTGGGCATAAATATGGTCTATCCTGGAGGATGTTCTATGTGCAATTGAAAAGAATATGTAATCCTGATATTGGGTAGTGTGCTCTGTTTATGAGTGTTAGGTCTAGTTGGTTTATAGTGGTGTTAAAGTGCTCTGCTTTCTTATTTATCTTCTGTCTAGATGTTCTATGAATAATTGAATGTAGGGCATTAAAATCTCCAGTTATTATAATAGAACAGCCTATTTCATTCTTCAAATCTGTCAATCTTTGCTTCACATATTTTGGGGCTCTTTTGTTTGGTGTATATATGTTTGTAATGTTTATAGCTTCTTAATGTATTGAAACATTAATATGTAATGTCCATCTTTTTGTCTTACAGCAATTGTTGACTTGGAATCTATTTGATCTGATACTAACATAGCCACTTATTTCTCTTTCTATAACTATTTGCATGGAATATCTTTTTCCATCCTTTCACCTTCAACCTACTTTTTTCTCTAAATTTATAGTGAGTATCTTATAGACAGCACATAGTTGGATCATTTTTTTTATATCCATTCTGCCAATCTCTGCCTTTTTCTTTGGAAACTTATTTACATTTAAAGTGATTACTAATAAAATAAAAAAGGACTTTTTTTCTTTTCTTTTCTTTTCTTTTTTTGAGATTGAGTCTTGCTCTGTCACCTGCACTAGAGTGCCTAGCATCAGCCTAGCTCACAGCAATTTCAAACTCCTGGGCTCAACCGATCCTCCTGCCTCAGGCTCTTGAGTAGCTGGGATTACAGGTGCATGCCACCATGCCCAGCTAATTTTTCTATTTTTAGCAGAGATGAGGTCTTGCCCTTGCTCAGGCTGGTCTTGAACTCCTGACCTCAAGCGATCCTCCCACCTCGGCCTCCAAGAGTGCTAGGATTACAGGCAAGAGCCACTATATCCAGCTGGGACTTTTTTCTGACATTTTATTATTTGTTTTTGGTATGTCTTAGACCTTTCTTGTAGCTCATTTCCTCCATTACTGCCTCTTTTGTGTTTAGTTGGTTTTTTTAGTATACTGTTTTGATACCCTTCTCATTGTTTTTTTCTACATTTTAAAGATATTTTCGCAG